>NW_006796259.1:2014107-2051030 GCF_000442215.2 Lipotes vexillifer
CGTTGCGGAGCACAGGCTCCGGACGCGCAGGCTCAGCGGCCATGGCTCACGGGCCCAGCCGCTCCGCGGCATGTGGGATCTTCCTGGACCGGGACACGAACCCCCCGCCCCATGCATTGGCAGGCGGACTCTCAACCACTGCGCCACCAGGGAAGCCCCTGGGTTTCTTTTCTTTTTTCTCTAGATGATTATAACTTGGCTATCCATCTATTTTATTAAAGACTTTCTTATTGTTTTCATATAACATATTAAATATCCAGAAAAAGTACCATTGAACTGAATAATTAAATTTTAAATTACAGATGTAAACATTTTAATGTGGATATTTAAAATAAGAGCAATGTTTCTTCATTTGGTGAGAGGGAGAACTTTATTAGATTCTTTGCGCCTAAACCTAGAATGGGATATTTCATCTTCAGAACTGTGTTCTTTATTCCAACCCTCTACAGTTCTTTTCACAGGAAGAACAACAGTGTGACACATAATTAAGAAAAAAACATTTAAATTGTGATTCAGGGAAGCTCCTAAAGTAAAATAATACTCAGTAATTGAACATGTGTTGATCGTTGAGTCTACAACCAGGTCATTAGTGGACACTTTCCCCTATAAGGGTCAAAGTTACCAAAGTGTTTTAGCATGAGTAAATAAGATATCATTATGGAAGTACCTTCAGAAATACTAATAAAAATGAATTTGTATTTAATTGAGTTTAGATATAATTATTAATATCTGGCAACCTATATGACTTTGATTTCCTTAAAAAATAGAGTGTGGACTTTACATACTGGTTGGTTGAGGCTGGCACTTGTAGATAAGGAAGCAAAAAAATGTCAGTGGTAAGCACCCTGGAATTTATTGTTGCCTTGCTCTTCTGTGCCAGACATAATGCAAATATAGCTGGGCTAGGAACTTCAGGGATGGATGGCTTCCTGAGAATAATGATCTGATGGTAGTCTCCTGTTTCATTCAAAAGACACCCAAAATTTAACAAAGATAATCCCATTAGAAGATAATGTTTAGCAGGGAATGTTCTCATTGATATCTGTTCCAGGGATATGTCAACAAAGATTTTCTTTCACTTGAGTGGAATTGCCAAAGAACAGGACCAATCAAAATCTCTAATTCTATTGAATAGTACAGAAATATTTTCAATTATCTGTAATTTCTAACATTTTCATCTAATTCACTAACTTTGTTTATCCATATTTTCTTTCTTTCCTCTCTCCCTTCCTTTTTGTCAAATATATTTTCCATTCCCTTTTTTTCTTCTGCATTTTGATCAGGTCCTGAGAATGGCATCCACAAAATATGGAAATCCTTCCACGTAAAACAGATAACTAACAACGTGTATACTAAGTGTATACTAAGTGTATAATTGATGGAGAAGAAAGAAGATCCTATCAAAAACTAGAACTTTTGTTTTGACTCTGGAGTAGCTGGCACAAGTGTGAGAATGGAGTCATCCCAAATAAAATGGTTTATGGGTAGCACATGCACCTATATATATTTTTTTCTTAAAACAAGTTTTCTGAAGACTTTTCATATGCAAATTTATTCAAATAGCATTTACAATTAGCCATCCACCTTTCTATATCCGACCATTTAATTCTCATAAATGGCATCTATTTTCTAAAAAATAATCCCAGTGTTTGAATGCAGGAACAGAATACTAAATTGGATATAATTCCAGTATTGTGATCATATTATTTGTTAGAAAATGAAGTGAAGAATAAATTAGATATGTATTACTGCCTTCTCTGTATATCTCTATAAGCAGGTGGTAGGAATAAGCCAGCTATTTCTGTATTTACTTGTATAACCAATTATAGAAATAATTATGAAAACAAATGCAAGTAGGTACCGACTCCAGGCACAGAAAATTATTTTAGCAATGAAATTCCTGAGTTCCAATAACATCACTGAAACACATGCCTGCATATATAATACATACATATCATATGTATCTCTATCTGTCTCTGACATACATATACACACACGCATATACATATATAGATACAGATATATACGTAGGTGGCCAGAAGAAATTCTCCTTTCTAATTTCATTAGATTTTCTCTTAGCATTTCCTTTTCTTCATACCAAAACTCCAGTCCTCATTTTTCATATCATGCATGAGCAAGTGCAGGACTTGAGCAGAAGTGACAGAAGATGATGGTAACAGGGAAGGGAACCAAGAGTGAAAGGGAATTGATATGACTAAGCCTCACTACATATATTCCATACACAGCCTCTGAGCCAAAGCCCAGAATACACTCCTTTATTTAAAAAAAAAAGGCTAAACATTAGGTTTTACTTTTTTCTCCTGAAGTACAAATTACTCTTATTTTGGTCATAATTAATTGTGAATTATTTATCTTTACTTACAGAGCTAGGTAAAAATACAAATTAAAGTAGCTCCATTTTGGTCAAAAAGATGCATCAGATATTGTAAACCAACAACAACCTCTACAAAAAACTTTAGAAAACTGGATAAAATATAACAAATATTCTTTGAATCATATAACTGAGCAAAATATATTAAGGAGATCTTCAGTGGCCAAAATTAAAGAAAGAAGTAGAAATGACTGGTATGGAGTTACTGATCTTTTGGCTCTCTGGGACATTTACCAGTCTTAGCCAAGAGCCTTGGGATTTCAAGGACAAGATATTAAAATGTCTCTTATGAAAATTTCCCACACAGGTGTGGGGTTTGAAATGGTACTATTGACAAGGACAGAGAAATTCCACAGACAGAATTTAACAAAAAACTATTCCCAGGCTTGTACCTGAGAATAAAACTTAAAGCTAAAAAAGAACTTAAGCTAGAAGGTACAAGACCCAAATTTATTAAGAAGAAAAAACAAAAACTACCAAAAAAAAGAAATATTATGTATAGAAATAACTGAGTAAATTAAAAGCTGAAAAGAAAATGATATAAATAAATACAAATATATCAGTAACCATAACAAATGTGTTGGTTTACAACCTTCAGAGTTCCCAGGTGAAATCTGACATTGGCCCCCATACACAGAAGTCAGGGACAGACCAAGAAAGAGACAGGCCACTACAGAGTGGCAGGTGGCAGTTTTAATACAGAAGGGAACTTACATACCAGGCTTGTCTTGGGCGGCCACAAGATGAGTAGATCTCCACACCAACCCTACAGAATCTTAAGTTTATATAGAGGCCTTCCTGGGGTTCAGTCACATGTACAGCCCAGATGGTCTCAACAGCACAGTACTATTTCAAGGTTGTGTCCTTGAAACGCAAATGAGTTTAAATGCTAGTTGAACACAGAAATTCTCTTACTCTCCTTCCCTTCTTCCCAGGACTGTATTACCCTTCATCATCACCTCGTCACCACCAGCAGTATCTACTTGCTCTTCTCCCAGTTCTACCAAAGAACAAAACAGTCTCAAAGGTTCTCCTCTGTCTAATGTTTTCCAGACAAACAAATCTATTTTATATTTTTTTCAGGGCTTTTACTTCTAGAAGAAGATACAAAAGAAATAAAAAGGAAGATTATCAAATATATAAGTAGCAAAGGAAAAAGCTCTTAGTTTCATCTAGGGTGACCAACTGTCCTGATTTTAAAACTGAAAGTCCCAAGTCCAAGTCCCAGATGCAAGGAATCCACCCTTCATAATAGTCCCAGTAAACTAGGATTGTTGGTTTCTCTAGATTTTTAGCTAGCCTCTGGTATGTGTCATGTCCTTAGAATATAAAGGACTAGGGCTTCCCTGGTGTCGCAGTGGTTGAGAGACCGCCTGCCGATGCAGGGGACATGGGTTTGTGCCCCTCCAGGAAGATCCCACATGCCACGGAGTGGCTAGGCCCGTGAGCCATGGCCGCTGTGCCTGCGCGTCCGGAGCCTGTGCTCCGCAACGGGAGAGGCCACAACAGTGAGCGGCCCGTGTACCGCAAAAAAAAAAAAAAAAAAAAAAAAAAAAGAATATAAAGGACTATAGATATTTACTTTTTTGTCCCCTCTTTTTGCCCTTTCTTTCAGCTTTTGAGGCCCCTGCCTTTTCACTATACACACCTCCAGGCATTTCCATGAAAAGACTGTCCTTCTCACCACTCTTATTCAACATAGTTTTGGAAGTCCTAGCCACAGCAATCAGAGAAGAAAAAGAAATAAAAGGAATACAAATTGGAAAAGAAGAAGTAATACTGTCACTCTTTGCCGATGACATGACACTATACATAGAAAATCCTAAAGATGCCACTAGAAAACTACTGGAACTAATCAATGAATGTGGTAAGGTTTCAGGATACAAAATTAATTGACAGAAATCTCTGGCATTCCTATACACCAACAATGAAAAATCAGAAAGAGAAATTAAGGAAACATTCACATTTACTATAGCAACAAAAAGAATAAAATACCTAGGAATAAACCTGCCTAAGGAGGCAAAAGACTTGTACTCAGAAAACTATAAAACACTGATGAAAGAAACAAAGATGACATAAATAGATGGAGAAATATACCACGTTCTTGGATTAGAAGAATCAATATTGTGAAAATGACTATACTACCCAAAGCAATCTACAGATTCAATGCAATCCCTATCAAACTACCACTGGCATTTTTCACAAAATTAGAACAAAAAATTTTACAATTTGTATAGAAACACAAAAGACCCCAAAAAGCCAAAGCAATCTTGAGAAAGAAATACAGAGTTGGAGGAATCAGGCTCCCCGACTTCAAACTATACCACAAAGCTACAGTAATCAAGAAAGTATGATTCTGGCACAAAACCAGAAATATAGGTCAATGGTACAAGACAGAATGCCCAGAGATAAACCCACACACATATGGGCACCTAATTTATGACAAAGGAGGCAAGAACATACAATGGAGAAAAGACAGCCTCTTCAATAAGTGATGCTGGGAAAACTGGACAGCTACATGTAAAAGAGTGAAATTAGAACACTCCCTAACACCGTACACAAAAATAAGCTCAAAATGGATTAAAGACTTAAATGTAAGACCAGACACTATAAAACTCTTAGAGGAAAACATAGGAAAAACACTCTTTGACATAAACCACAGCAAGATCCTTTTTGACCCACCTCCTAGGGAAACGGAAATAAAAACAAAAATAAACAAATGGGACTTAATTAAACTTAAAAGCTTTTGCACAGCAAAGGAAACCATAAACAAGATGAAAAGACAACCCTCAGAATGGGAGAAAATATTTGCAAATGAAACAACAAAGGTTTAATCTCCAAAATATACAAACAGCTCATGGAGCTCAATATCAAAAAAACAAACAATCCAGTTAAAAAATTGGCAGAAGACCTAAATAGACATTTCACCAAGGAAGACATACAAATGGCCAAGAGGCACATGAAAAGATGCTCAACATTACTAACTATTAGAGAAATGCAAATCAAAACTACAATGAGGTATCGCCTCACGCCGGTCGGAATGGCCATTATCAAAAAAATCTAGAAACAATAAATGCTGGAAAGGGTGTGGTGAAAAGGGAACCCTCCTACACTGTTGGTGGGAATGTAAACTGATACAACCACTATGGAGAACAGTATGGAGGTTCCTTAAAAAACTAAAAATAGAACTACCATATGATCCAGCCATCCCACTACTGGGCGTATACCATAAGAAAACCATAATTCAAAAAGAGACATGTACCACAATGTTCATTGCAGCACTATTTACAATAGCCAGGACATGGAACCAACCTAAATGTCCATTGACAGGTGAATGGATAAAGAAGATGTGGCGCATATATACAGTGAAATATTACTCACCCATAAAAAGATACAAAATTGAGTTATTTGTAGTGAGGTGGATGGACCTAGAGTCTATCATACAGAGTGAAGTAAGTCAGAAAGAGAAAAACAAATATTGTATGCTAACACATATATATGGAATCAAAAAAAAGGAACTGATGAACCTAGTTGCAGGGCAGGAATAAAGAGACAGACATCGAAAATGGACTTGAGGACATGGGGTGGGAGGGTGAAGCTGGGGCAAAGTGGCAGTAGCATCGCATCAACATACATATACTACCGAATGTAAAATAGTTGGCTGGTGGGAAGCAGCAGCATAGCACAGGGAGAATGGCTCCATGCTTCGTGATGGACCTAGAGGTGTGGGATAGAGAGGATGAGAGGGAGGCTCAAGACGGAGGGGATAGGGGGCCAGGTGTATGCATATGGTTGATTCGCTTTGTTACTCAACAGAAACTAACACCATTATGTGAAGTAACTATACTCCAATAAAGACCTATTAAAAATAAAGACTGTCCTGTGGCTCCCTGTTCCCTTATTTAAATACTTTACATTATAAAAAATACTTCAACCATGTGATAAATCCAGTAAGTCAACACTTGTGTAGTATCAAGCCAATGTCAAAATAGTGGGTTAAAATAAGTAAGGAACAATTTATTCATTAAGTTTTTCTTTACTCATTCACTCAAGAAATATTTTTAACACTTATTAAAAATATTTGTAGCATCTACTGTATGTTGTGCACTGTTCTAGGCACTAGGGATATGGTGGTAACCACATGGACATGTTCCCTATGTACATTTTTGCAGCATAGAGAGGCAAGGGGAAGAAAGACTAGAAGCCAGATGACAAATAAAAGAGTGAAGTAATTTAAGACAATGAGCAAAATGAAGAACATGAAACAAGTGATGTGGTTCAGAGAAGAAATTATTTAATTATTTATTTAAATTTTGGCTGTGTTGGATCTTCGTTGCTGCGCGCGGGCTTTCTCTAGTTGCAGTGAGCGGGGGCTACTATTCATTGCGGTGTGTGGGCTTCTCATTGCGTTGGCTTCTCTTGTTGCGGAGCACGGGCTCTAGGCACACAGGCTTCAGTATTTGTGGCGTACGGGCTCTAAAGTGCAGGCTCAGTAGTTGTGGCACACGGGCTTAGTTGCTCCGCGGCATGTGGGATCTTCACGGGCCAGGGCTGGAACCCATGTCCCCTGCATTGGCAGGCGGATTCCCAACCACTGTGCCACCAGGGAAGTCCCAGAGGAGAAATACTTTAGATTAGATGGTCCGGCCTGACTAACACAGAGCAAGACAGCAGATAAGAGGATACACTATTTATATAAAGGAATAATGAACACATAAGCCTTGTGTGAACTTATATTCAAGAAACAGGAAGAAAGTCAATGTAACTGCAGTCTCAAAAGTAAGAAAAGAGGTGAAAGCTAAAGTTAGAGATGTGGGTGGGAGCCAGATCATGGACTGCGTGGTAGGTCATTGCTAAGAGGTTTGGATTATATTTTCAGGGCAATGGGAAGTCATTGGAGGGGTTTAAGCAAGTAGAGTGACATTATCTGATTTTGTTTTACACATGCCTAGGGCTACTCTGAAAACATGGAAAGCAGAGGCATAAGTAAAAACTGAGAGATCAGTTTTGAAACTTGCCAGGCAAGACCTTGTGGTGATTTAGACTAAAGTATATGCAGGGATGGAGAAAACTGGATAGATCTGGGATCTATTTTGGAGGCAGAGTCAACAAGATTTGCTCACGGATTGGATGTGGATAGTGAGTAAAAGAAAGAGGTAATGGATGATTGCTGGTTTGGGATTTTAGTAACTGAGTGTTTATGCTATTTATTGAGAAAGGCAAGACTGGTGGAGAATACAGGTTTAGGGATGTGTGTATCAGCTGTGATGCTTCTATTTTAGACATAGTAGGCTGAGGTTTTTCTTAGTTATGTGAGTATAAATGTCAAGCAGGAAGTTGGATGTGGAAGTCTGTAGTTCAGCGGGAAGGTTATGGCTAGAGATGCACGTTGGGAATCATAGAGATGGCATCTAAGGTATGGAAATTAGAGAGTGTGTCAGAGCAAAGAGTAGAAGGCTTAGGCCAGAGCCTAGGGGACCCCAACATTACGAGTGAGAACTGAAGACAGATTACAATCAAGTTCTGTAGGGTTTAGCTAGAGAGGAGGATTTAATTGAGTCTTTACCAAGTCTCTACTTAATGCCACATTCTGTGCTAGGCATCCTAATGAACAAAATTGACTCCTGTCTCATCTGCCTTATGGTTTAGAGTCCATAAAACTATGTTTCTTCCTCTATATTTCTGTATTCACAAAAACATCCCAGGGGCACTCTAATGGTTTGTCAATTTCAACCAACTCTTTATCATTCAAGTACCAAGCATTTCTTACAACAATCACTCCCCTTCATTTCTTTCCAATTCCTTTCAAAATCTAAAACCCACAGATTAGTTCTGTAGGAAAAAAAAAGGCACTATGTATTGTTTTCCCTTGAACTACACATTTCAGGAAAAGGAGATACAACAAATTCACAAGGTAGTTGTGACATAATATTATTCTACTCAATTTATTTGATCCTATTTTTTTCCTAAATTATAACTGAGCAACATGGGGAATTGCAATAACTTCTTCAAGAAGAATGATTTAGGTGTTGGACTGTCAGATTCTTCAGTGTTACAAATCATCAGAGAAGCTGATGATCAGGCAAAGCAACAATGTACACCTAACACCAGTAGAAGAAATAAAGAAAATCATTAGAAGTCCTTTAATCCTAAAGAAACTACTTAGATAGACTTGAAACAAATTTCACAGGCAGTGTCTTGCTCCAGGGCATGTTTTATAACATTAGCCTGGGTAAATATGCTTCAGTTTCAATTAATAAAATTGTAAATTCAGGATCTATGCTTTAGCAAAGTTGCAGTTTGGGTTTATGCAATGTTAAACTATTACTTGCTAAGGCTAAATAAAGCTGTAAATTAATATACTCTCTGAAAGACTTTAACATGGCTGGTACAAAATTGAATTTTTATCCTGTAACTCTGGGAAGACAGCTGCTAAACAAAAGGCATTTTCAACCATTTTCATTATTGTCTTCATCTAATTATTTTTTTCTTCCAATACTGAAATCATTTTTAATGTAGCTTTTGGAAATTGTATTGATGTTTGTTCTTTGGCTTTTCTCTCTTGAGATAATTCTTAATTTGCTAATACACTGCTAACACTACAGCTTTGCATATTTTCTACGTGTTTAATCTGTCCTAAAAAAAGTAGCAAATTTGCTACCTAATTTTGCTATTCTTTCCATGTACATTAAAAATGCATTCTTTGGATAACTTTGGTTTGGAATATGAAGTGCTAATGTAAAATTTACTTTTGCACTCTATTTAGAGCAGTAAAGTATATTGAGAAGATTGAATAACGAAAACAGGATTTCAAGGAGAATGCTCACACACCTAAGAAGGCAGATATTTTTAAAACACATTAAAATTGCTCTCTGAAAATTGCCACTGCCAAGAAAGGACCAATCATCGTTCAGGCCATTGCCTTGATTCGGGGCTGGGACAGCTGAAACCAGACATTTTATTGTCTCTTACTCTGAAGTAGAAGTCTTAGAACATCAAACTTAAATAAACACTGAGCTTTGGTACCATTCAATGAAGTAAATAAACTGAATGAATAGAAGAAGGAAGAGGTGGAAGGAGAAAGTTTTGCGGTTGAAAAATGAGCCTTTAAATATTATTAAGAAAACTATGATTCTATATAACAAGAAAAATCCATAATGTATAAATTAATGTTTTTTTCAAATATGTACATTCCAGGCATCCTGCATCCCTGGCTGTTTCTTCAGTTTCCCTGTATTAGAGCTATAGAATCTGGTAGCTTGGTGGGAACTTGAGGAAGTTGTAATAACATGTAAATATTTAAACTGCAATCTCTCTTTACTCTTCATATCTATTTCCCCACAATGAGCCCCACAATTAATATACAGTTTCCTCTAAGAACAAACTCTGTCCTCTTTACCTCTTCTTTCCCTGATTTCTACTCAAGGGCAGTTGCCAGTATGTAGTTCAACGTTCCCCATAAAATTTACTGTGTTTTCTTGAAATACCCTCTGTTCCACAGCGAATAAACTCAACTTTTCTATTCAATATAAAATTATACCTTTTCACTAAAATCAAGGCTTCTACTCACAATATTCACTCATTTTTTTCAATGGAGCCCACCTGCCTCCCGCAACAATTCCAAATCCTCTTCCCTCCTAGGAGAAGGATTTGATACATGCTTGAGGTTTCAACACCACTCCCCAAAGTAAGGGGATTAAAGCAAGTCTGTTAGACCATGAAGCAGGTAGTAAAATTACAAAAGAATGTTTCAGTATAAAAGAGACTTTGCCAAAGCTGGACACTTACGGAAGGAGTCTACAGGGAGGGAGAATGATTAATGTGTAAGTTTCTAGGGGAGATAAGAGGGGATAGGGTTGAGGAACAGTAACCTTGAAAAAGTATCTGACATGAACTCTTTCCTCTCCATTTCAAAATATTCCCATTATCATTCACTTGTTCTTTTTCTTACATCTGTTGCAGAGGAAGCCTGAGGTCAATTTGATGATTATCAAACACAAGATTGCAAAGTCTCAAGTAATGTGACTTGTTTTTGTAATTGCTTAATAATTGAAAATACTTTCTTTTATTAACTCTTCTCTTTACTGCCTTCCAAAGCAATGGTATTTTTCTGCTTTTTCTTTAGTGTAATGCTAAATAAAAACTTGAGCTCTGGAGCTAGAGAACTTAGATTTAAATCAAGAATTTGTCACTAGCTAACTCTGTGCTCTGGAGAAAACTAGCAAATTACTTAATCTCTCTGGACCTCAATTCTCTCACCTATAAATGGCAATAATAATGGCATTTATTTCATAAAACACTATTTTTGTGCAGATTAGATAAGCTTAGCACCGAATGGGCTTGAGAATATTGCAATGAACTTTGCACAATGCCATTCCTCAGTCAAACACTCCTTCTCATGTAACTTCTTTCCTTTCTTCCAGTTATTACGTCTAACATTTCTCTAACATCTCTTCTATTCTCCTTTTTGTACCTCTTTATTCCTCCCAAAGTAAGAACTGTCCAAGACCTTGGATTCATCTTACTATTTTATCAGCCTTTTCTTTGGCAGATGTATCCATTACCATGGCTTCAACGTTCAGAGGGGCTTCTCATCTAGACATTCCACTGTCACCACTGAGTCACATCACTCAAGTCAACACTCGTACCCTATGTGCAGCCTTTCACGTGGTTTTCCCTACTTTTACTATTCCTGCTTCCCTCCAACTTAAAATTGCAGTCAATCTTTGTTTCTCTTTCTCTTTCATCACCACATACAAAACAAGTATTTTCATGTTTTTGTTTAACCTTTACTAACTCTCCTCTTTATTCTCACCACCACCATTTTAGTTCATGCCCTTATTACTTGACTTCAAACACCATAAACTGACATGTGTATTTCTGAAATTTAAATAAATGAATCATGGAGGATGTCTGATTTTGTGTCTGGCTTCTCCTATTCAATATTATGTTTGAGAATCAACCATGACAATGTGTATGGCAGTAGTTTATCTTCATTACTGTGTAGAATTCCAGTATATGAATATACAATGACTTATTCATCCATTCAACTGTTGATGATATTTAGGCTGCTTCCACTTTAAGATGATTATGAATAATGGTTCTATAAACACACTTATAAATGTTTTGTGGTGATACACAATTCTGTTGGATATATGCACAGAGGAGGCATAAGCATCAAATACACAGAAAATATATTCCATGAAATAAAAGTGGCTACCTCTGGGTGGTGATGGGATATGAGGAATTTTTTGCCTTATTCTAAGTTTTCTACAATAAAGAAATTTAGAAATTGGTATACCGAAGTTACTTAGAATATGAGTTCTTGCATCAAAAAGCCTGATTCAAACACTAGTGCCACTACTTATCTCCTCTTATTTTATTAATTTTATTACTATTTTATTTCAAGTTACTTAACCCTGCTGAAGTTCAGTTCTTCACTTGCTCATCTGTAAAACTGGGGAATCAGAGCATCTCTTTCCTAGAATTGTTGTAAGGAATAAAATACCTAACCCACGAACACTCAGTCCAGTTCATGGAAAAAGTAATCATCCAGTAAGGGACTGAATTATTCATAGGGATTGCATTATTATATTTAATACAATATTTTATCAATATAATAATATTTAAATATAAATATTATTATACTTATAAAAAGAGAACACTGTTTTCCCTTTCATAATTTTTGTCTTGTGAAATTTGGGTTAGATATATAGAAAAATTTATAGTGCAGTAATTTAAATTAAGTACTGGAGGAATCAGAAGAATATTTATTTTTACTGACATAAGTATAGAGTAGCAAACTATCTGTAGATTAAGCTACCTAGAGGTGTGACTGTAAATCTATGAACCAAAACCACCAGAGTAACACTGGCAGTAGAGAGAGAAAACAAAACAAAACAAAACAGGGAATTTATGGTATCAGTGTACTGATTGAATCATTACTGATGCTTCTCATGTTTCTTTATATATATATAAATATAAATATTCTGACAGCAAAGGAAATGATTATACATGCAAATTGGGTATCCCTTTCTTAAAATTTTAGATCAGCTGGGACTACACTCAACTGAACCAGCAAAATCTAAAACAAATAAAACACCGTTTGTCAGAAAGCACTTAAGAAAATCATAAGTATGACAAGCAATTTTTGCCAACTCATATTGCTCATCTATGATTCTAAAATGTATGTGTTGCATTTACAAATGTGTTCTTATTGAGATTCATACCTTCATTGCTTGTTTGTTCAGAGTCCTAGAAAATTATAATAAAATGGAATCTTACCACCACTCTCAATATGGGGATTCATTTCAATTAAAAAAAGAAAATGGGGCTTCCCTGGTGGCGCAGTGGTTGAGAGTCCTCCTGCCGATGCAGGGGACGCAGGTTCGTGCCCCGGTCCGGGAGGATCCCACGTGCCGCGGAGCGGCTGGGCCCGTGGGCCACGGCCACTGAGCCTGCGCGTGCTCCGCAGCGGGAGAGGCCGCGGCGGTGAGAGGCCCGCGTACCACAAAAAAAACAAACAAACAAAAAAAGAAAATGAAAGAATAATTTTCATCAGCTTCTGCTTATTTCTCAGTAAATGCTGTGATAAAATGTAAAAAAAAAAATTAAAAAATAAAAAACAAAGAAAAACTAGTAGAGATCTTCCTAGATTTATGATGAGGTTACAACCTAATAAAGCCTCATTAAGTTGAAAATACTGCAAATTAAAAAGGCATTTACTACACCTAACCTCTCAACCATCAAAGCTAAGCCTGGTCTACCTTAAACATACTCAGAACACTTACATCAGCCTATAGTTGGACAACGTCATCTAACACAAAGGTTGTTTTATAATAAAGTGTTGAGTATCTCAGGTAATTTATTGAACACTGTACTGAAAGTGAAAAACAGAATGGTTGTATGGGAACAGAATGCTTGTTAAGTTTATTGATGGTTTCCCCTCATGATTGCTTGGCTGATTGGGAGCTGAGGCTGGCTGCCCTGCACAGCATCACGAGAGAGTATCATACTGCATATTGCTAGCCTGGGAAAAGATCAAAATTTAAGGCATGCTTCTACTGAATACATACCACTTTCACACCATTGTAAAGTGGAAAAATCATAAGTCAAACCATCATCATTTGGGGACTGTCTGTATTTTACTGAAAAACATTATATTAAAGAAAAACAGAGATTTGGGGTTTTAGAAAGAGCCCAGTTTGAAAATCAGCACCACTGTTTATTGATATTTGACTTTGGGTTAGTTTCCTCATTTGTAGAAAGGAATGATTGTGAGGATTAAGGAAAAAAAAAGGAACATAAAATATCCTCACACTGCTTGACACAAAACAGGTCTTCAGGAATATTATGTTTCTTGTCCCTTATCACTCTATTTTAAAGTATTTCCTTCTAAGTAATAGAAATTTCCCAATTTTGGTATTTTATCTGACTCATTGGAGACTTCTTTGTTTTTGATACCATTCATTATATCCCCAAATATATTAGGGCCTTTAAATCAGTATTTATCAAGAGAGTCAGAGACTATAATTCCTTAGACCAAAACTTAGACATAGCTTTTATAAGTACACATTTTCTGAAATGTATCTCTACTCCACTCTAGAATATGTTTATCTAACAAGATAAGTGTGCATGATTATCATATCAGGCTTTCTGATTTTAATACAAAGGTGAATATACACATACTGAACTTGTCTTAGTACATTATTCCCACAGTATTTTTTCTAAAGTCAGTATTATTCTACCTATGATATTATTATATTATGTACTTGTCCACTCCTGCCACAGATATAGTCATCTAAAACAATATCCAATAGGAATTTTTAAGTTATATTTTTTCAAAGAACCTATCATTTTTGAACTTAAGGTAATATTTTGTGCATCTGAATCATATTTGAGCTTCTCCAAGTCTGTGTTCTTGGGACACTACTAGCAGTATGATCCATTGAGCTAAGATGGAAACCCTTTATCAATAGAAATATAAGGCAGTAATGATACAATCCTTTTTAGAAGTCAGAAAAAGCCATATTAAACTAATTCAAGACCAGTAACACATCTCGTGAGTTAACAGAAGCAAATTCCAGAAAGATGTGAGAGTGCCACAACTAACTGAGAGCACATTAACACTTCTATAAAGCCCCCTCCCCCGCCCAGTAGAAATGAACTCACAATATAAAAATTACAAACCAAAGGAGCAAAGGAACCAACCATAAGGCAGAAATCAGTAGATGCAGGAAGTAAAAAATTTACATTCCAAGAAAATAATAGAAAAGCCCAGGATTGATTATCTCAAATCCTAATAGACTCCTAGGGAAGCAGTTGATTTTCAAATTTAACAGATGACTGGCTCTCAAACATTTTATTACATATATAAACGTATATTTCAGGTTAAAAAAATCCTAAGGTTTCAAATATTTCATTTTTGGCATACATAATATAGTCAAAAAATAGGAAAAACTTCTGTCTAATATTGGTTCCAAATCAAAGATTTTATATAAAAGCATATGAACGATTGAAATATAATGTCTTGGCCTTCCTGACTCCCGTCTTTTGCTACCTGCAAGAGGAAAATATGAAAATAGAAGACTCATTTAAAAAAAATCTGTTGTCAAACACATTTGTGACACATTGTGTAGTACAGCACAATGAAAATTACAGTAAGGTTCACTAAGCAGCCTTATACAAATTCAGTAAGTGCTAGATTTCTTTAGAGACAGCGTCAGTTGTTTAGATAAATGAAGTGGCTTCTAGATGAGAGGTTACTGGCACAAATCAATACACTGAAATATGTATTCAGTCCATATGGTATTTCAGTAATGGGTGCTTAGAATTCAGTACATAGCACTGCTATAAATCACAAGCAGAAATTATATTAAAAGAAAGTTAGTTCTGTGATCCGAACTCAGAAATCAATGGAAATGTATACCAAAAATAAGAGGCTTTTAGATATGTATGTCAAAAGAAAAATGATTTGTGTCATTGCCATTCATAATTCATAGTTTTGTTTCCTATGTCTAGTTGAAGTTGGATTTTTTCCATGTCTCCATTTCCTTACACAGACCACCTTTAAAGTACGTAAGAATTCCACATGGGGAAGAAATCCACACATCCTTATTAAAAATATAGGAAGTGCAAAATTCAGAGTCACCAGAACCTGGATAAGAAAATCCTTGACTTGCTGGAGGGGTATTTTGGGATGGGGCAACCATAGCTGCAGGTACATAGTGGGCAGAATACGATTAAGTTAGGATGAAACTGGTAAGAGAGGAGCTAAATAGTCAAGTATAAGAGTTTAGAAGTCATAGGGTAAGAAGAAAACAGGGAGCTCTAGGGATCACTGATGGGGCAAAAGACCCTAAAACAACCGTGATCCTTGTTAATTGAAGCTGTACTTTTACATCTATCTATCTATCTGCCTACACACATTCACTCTAGACTTGAATCATTACCAATATTTTAGTATTGTCTTTTAGAACTATGTTTACCACACATCAGGGGACCCCAAATGCATGCTTGCATAGACGTGCATGTTCATACACAAAAGAAGCATATTCAGCATAGTTCTGTAACCACAATCATGCTATGAGCATAGCTGCTGTGATAAGCTGACTGATAATGTTCAGTGACCTAAATTGGAGCTTAGAATAAGTGTAGGTGCATGCATGCCTTAATCAAATGAAAAGTAGGCCAGATATATGTGTTTACTTTTTTTCTAACCACAGCTGAGAAACCTTTTTTTGCGTGTGTGTGTGTGTGTGCATATGTGTGTGACTGTAAAAATAAATAAACCATTACCCTGAAAAAGAAACCATAAGGTTGGTTTCTATCAAAATAGACATGAAATGGATTAAAAATTAAACTCCAGACTGGGACATATTTTGTGCTTCTTTTCAATTCCCAATAATGCATTAGGATATACAGTAAAATCCCTGAGACTATGTGACACTGCCTGTCCTTTTCTTGATAATCAGTGCAGGGTTGAGAACAAAAACTGTCTCATGGAATTATGCCTTCTAAGATTAACACACAAATACAAAATAATTTCTAAGCTAGCAAACATATGTTATTTTCTTCAGAATTTTGACCATTTTCTGTGGGTTTGTGTAGAAATAATCCCCATAAATATCATCATCAATATCCAGAACTGTGCAAACGAAAGCAGTCAATTATACTATTTCCCTAAAGTTTGGTAGAATATCATACAATGCTACTCACTGCACGAGCATCATTGAGATCATTAAACCTGAAGCAGAAATGCCTTTTGCTAACGTTTTTAAAATAAGAGCAAAATCATCATGTGTTGCCAAGTCGAAATGGGGTAATTGCCTCCTGATGCCTAAGGAAAGGAGTGAAGCCCATGGACATCTGAATGGAGGGGGATGGAAGCCCTGTGTGTCAGACTGACAATGTTTAGTATTTTAAATTAACCGAAGAATTCACAACAACACAAAAGAATGTCAACACTGTGCAGAAAATGATCCCTAGGGAATGAAATGTGAGTGTTTGGAAAGGTTCTCTAGGTAAGGAAATAAAATACTAAATTTATAATGAGCCGATGTCACTGCAGGGAAAATGGACAAAAGAAATCTCTTAAAGCAACCCTGTCATTTTACAGGTGAAGAAACAGAGGCCAGGAGAAGGTAAGTGAACTATAACAGGGCTGCCTAGTGAGTCCATGTTTTCTGAGCATAATTCACTGTTCTTTCTTCTGGACCTGAGTGTCCCCACAGCAAATAATACAGTCAAAGGGAGATTATACAGCCAAATTTCAGATATAACTCAATTTTATCCCCAAATCATGCAGGTATTAGATTTTTTTCTTTTTCTTTCTCTCTTTTTTTTTTTTGGCCAGAATTACCTACATCTATTTCTGTTTACAAATAGAAATTTCACTCACTTTTGTACCTTAGTAACTAAGCCTTATTTCATCATATTATAACATATTCATTTTTTCTAAATTTTATATTTGTGGCTTTGTAGCAAGGGACAAGGATCATATGAGCACCTCAAACACCCTGACCCATTGCAACTGTTGCTTAATTTTCTACATCACTGTCACTTTATTTCCCTTTGCCAAGATTGTAGCCGCTGCAGCCGTCTTCTCAGCATCCAGCTCTCAAAGCTTTGGGCTTGGGTACAGACTCTCATCTCCCTAATGAAAGTATTACTGTTTCGATCTTTCCTTTCTTTAGTCAACTCCCTTTCATGTTTCCCACGGTTTTGGGGCCACTCTTGTTGAAGCTCCTGTCACATGCTAGTCACTTCAGGAAGATGCTTTAGGCTCTCTCACTCTACCCTCAAATTTATCTTCATCCATACCTATCTTCACCCTCTTAAATATGATTTTTCTTACATTTATTCCTCTCAGAGGACCTCACAGACTTCTCTGTTCTTATGTGCCATTCCCCAAGAGAACCTATACTTTCCCACATACATTCAAGTTTTTGATAAGGCAATCTAATAAATTGATGGGCTCTGATGGACAAAAGTGTTAGCAATCTCTGGGACCATTTTTGCACTCTCTCAAAACCTTTTGGACGTTGCACCTTCAAACAGAGGAATGAACCTCACTGAGGATATTTCAGGAGAGGAAAGACCAGTTGAGGGATTTCAGTTTCAGCAGTGTGGCGTAACAGTGTACCTTGTATGCTACCAACATGCATCAGATACTCCATCCTGATGTAGCAAGATATTTTCATGCAGCCATTTGTGATGGGAAGGTCATTTTGAGCAAACAAGTTATAAAATACCTTGAAGCATTTGGCTTTAACTCATGTTTCCACATTTAGTTGGTTACTAATTAAAAAAAGAAACAATCAGCACAAATAAAATAAAACAGAACCTTATTATAGTTGACTATGCTGTCAGAGTTTTAGTTATGGCAAGGCTATTCACCACTCTGAAAAATAAAGGAAAATTAGAAATTATCACAGATATAAATTATCTGTTCAAATAAAAGCTGTGATGGTCATATGACATGTTTGTTTTCCAACTCAAATTTGGTTGTAATCTTGGCTTTGTTCTTTTTTACTTGTGACCTGGGTCAAAGTATTTAATTTCTTTGAGTTTTGATTTCTTTATATGTAAAATGGGGGAGGGAGGGAGGGAGGATATCTACCTCTAAGATTGTTACGAGGATTAAATTAGATAACATTTTTAAAGTAGTTAAGCACACTGTGTGGCACATCATGGACCCTTAACAAATGACAGGTTTTCTTATTATATTTTAGTAGATTGTTCTTTACAAGTAGTTATATAATCACTAATACCAATGTGATTCTGGACTTCAGGAGACGAATCCACATTTATAAAACTGAAAGATAGAGTTTTAAGGGAAATAATGGAATTTTCCCTTAAAATATTTTTCCCACCTGTTTTAGAAATGGGTATTGCATAGCTCTATTGAGAATTCACCTATTATTTAAAACAATGTTTGATTGGATTCAAACTACCTTCCAACATCTTCTCAAAGGTCAATCCAAACTCCACAATTATCTTTTTCACATACATCTCAAAAAGTATTTTGAGTGCCGGAAAGCCTATAATTCTTTTTCCCTAAAGTTTTGAATTCCATCTGATGAAGATATTACACTATGTGAAGCACCACCATGTCACAGAAACAATAGTTTAAATTAACCTCTTACTGCCTTCAGTCAGGTTCTTTCTTTTCTTCATAAAAGTTAATTTAATGCTTTTGAAAGAAGCAAGATTGGCAGGAATGGAGAATTAAGGCCTTTACGTCACAAAATAGGCACTGACTGGAATAAGTAGCAATATTCTTAAAATTGTTGGCTATTACAGAACCTCAAATACATTTAGAGAAGTGCCTTAAGGGAGTGATGGTAATTGAGTCTTGCTGGGCCATTCAGTCCACGGACACATCCTAGGGATGATAATTAGAGCTATTCAACATGGCAAGTGTTGGATTTTAATTAAAAAAATCATGACTCTCATCATCTATTTGATACATTATGTAGCAGAGATCAGAACCACTGTGTAATATTACATGGAGGAAAGGGTTTTGTCTGGACAACTGCCCTCAAAAGTTTCAAAATGTGAAACTCTAATCTAAAGCTATTCTTTTATTAAACAACTACTAATCAGGTAGTACCATCTGCCAGTTTCTTTTTTCGTCTAGGCATCGGGTATAAGACAGGTGTGGTCCCTGCTTTCCTGGAGTTTAATGGAAAGGGGGAAAGATTTGAAACAAAAATTATATGAAAATTTAAAAGATAATTTCAGATTCAGGGCTGGCCTCATGGGCAGATAACCTGTGCAGTCACATAGGGCCCCTCCTTTAAAAGGAGGTGCCAATTGCCTTCCTGAAATTCTTAGTAATTTTTAACAAGGGGCCTGCGTTTTCATTTTGTCCCGGACTCTGCCAATTTTGTAGCCAGTCTTGTTCAGATAGTAACAAGTGTTATAAAGGAAATAAAGTAATAAGATAGAGAAAGGGGGCATGAGTCACAAAACTACTTTAGACAGGAGTCCAAAAAGACCTTTCTGATGAGGTGACTGATGAGCCATGAATTACAATATTTACCAAATTAGTGGATCTCACACACTGAGAAACGCCTGTATTGAATCAAATTCAACAGATACTAATTTAACACCTATTCTCTGCAAGAAGCCATCAGATTACTCTTTAAAGAATAGTAGGTCACAGTTTGTGTTCCTGGTAAATTTGAAATGAAAAAAAAGTACACAGGGAGTTCTCAATAAGCTCTTCAAGACATGCTGAGATATATGAGGATTACAGAAGTGGAAGATATCACTAAAGTTTGGGACAATAAGAGAAGCCTTTTAAAAGGGGGGGGGGTAGGATTTCTTTGCCACAGTTAGTAGGGTGGGTGGAGTAGGGAGACTTCTTCACCAGCTAGAAGAAATAGCAAAATTGAAGGCTCAGAGGGAAGCAGAGTGACTATGAGGTAATAACAGTAAATACTGCTTAAAAGCATAGCTATGGTATAGAATGGATGGAGGAAAATGTTTACCAAAAAACAACTCTGGGTGCATTCTTATGTTTTATTTTTTTTCTTTTCATTTTCACGTAATAAGCTGCTAAGTCCTGTTGATTCTATTTTCTAAATATCTCTTGAGTGCATTGCCTCTACTTCGGACCATCATCTCATTTCCACATGACTGCATCAGCTTTCCCCCTGGTCTGCCTCCAGTTAGGCCTCTTCCCCAGATCACTTATCCTCCTCCCAGCCAGAGGACACTTTCTTAAAAGAAAATCTGATCATGTCACTCTTGGGTTTGATACCTTTCGAAGCAGAGTTATGAGTGGATAAGCCCTGATTCTGAAATCAGGCAAAGCAGGATTTGAATCTTGCCTCTTACACCTACCAGTTGTGCTATATATATGTAAGTGAGTTTTTTAGCCTCTCTGGTCCTCAGTATCCTCACAGGGAGGTTGTGCTGATTAGATAAAATAACGTATGCAAAGTGATAACACTGCTTGCTTAACACAGAGAACACTCAGTAATTGTAATTGCTGTCAGGATGAAGTCAAATTCCTTTGTGTGGCGTTTAAGGCCCTAAATCAACCAACTTCTGTCATTCCTTGCCTTATTCTACACGTCCATGTCCACGGCACTCAGCTACGTGATATGCTCTCCCTTTTCCCCACGATGTTTACATGCCGGGCCTTCTTCCAGCAATGCTTCTTTTCTGAGAGCTGTTTGTCTCATTCCTTCAGTCTGTTGTTGTCATTCCCATTTGATAAGCATGAAAACTCATACCCTGATTAGTCCAGTGACTTTTCAAAGTCACACAGTAAGTAGCAGAACAAAGCCCTAAACCAGTTCAAATTAGTACAAATCCTGTGCTCCTTTCCCTGTATTTTTTGTCTCACAAGTTTCAGATATTCTCTGGGAAAAGGTTTACTTTTTTCAAAAAATAAAATTGTTCCCCAAATATGTACTTTGCTGCCCTTACAGTTTCCTGTCTTTTTCCCTTCATTGAGAATTAATATGGGTTGCCACGGACAGCTTCCTTATGTCAAGTAAGATCAGAAAGCAAGCAAATAAACAAAAATCTGACATGCCCTACTGCTACCAAGAATAATCTTCAATTTGGGGACGAATGGGTCTATTATCCCATTCTCTGGGGGAACGTGAGGCAGCCATTTTCCAGTAGCACTTGCTTCAACCATAAAAACTACTGCCATTTTGAAGGCATTTAGGGAAAGCTGTCACATATAAAAATTCTAATGGGATGCTAATCTGCTTGGTAAAATTAAAGTTTTAATCTTAAAATCTGAGCTAAAGTAAATTTAGATTGATATAGATTCACTCCACAAACATCAATAGTTTTTCATTATGTTAAAATCAATCCCGATTTTATATGCAAACAGCAGATTCGAGTAAAAACCTCAGAGGTTGGTATTCTACCAAAAACATACTTATTTTGGATCTCTGTAAAAACAGCTGCATGTTCTTACTAAGAAGAGCACCGTTTAGCTTTGACGCCTCCATTCCTAGAAAAATCCAGTTCATACTTTCTAATTAGCCATCACAAGTGGTTTGCTGTTAGACAGTCACAGGGGGAGAGAAAAAAAAAAAAAAGAAAATCAAAAGAATCCTGAGGGACAATCGGATTAAAAAAATTATGCTCACTATAAAACTGAATTAAAAGCACATGAAACTATCTGGAAGTGGCATACATTTATAGTGCTATATAATATGCTTCTCTATCTTAGAGAACAGTTGAATTTAGAAGGTTGTTTAACCTCTGCAAAACTCTAGTTTCCTCATCTATAAAATGAGAACAACAATGTCAGCCTTGCCCACTCTTCAGAAATTGTGTGAGGATTAAATGAAATAGTCAATATGAAAACACTTTGAATATATACATACTTATCAACTATAAGTGATATCACTTCACACTGGGAAAGGGACATAAATCCTTCAACTCTCTTTCCAACTGGTTTAAAAAAAAAACAAAAACCTCTTAGGCCCTCTGATTGTCACTTGAATTGTTTGCCTTACCTGGAATGTTATCTTTTTTCCTCTCCATCAAAATCTTTTAAAAATTAATTTCCTCCATGAAAAGTTCTCTGAGACCTAGAGCCTTTGCTTATCTCCCTCTCAACTAAAAATCCTTATCTTAAATGTGTACAAGTGAATCTTTTCAAGTCCATGCTTGTTAGTCTTGTCACTCGTATCCAGTTTGCAAGCCCTTCAGAACAGAATGGCTTTCACGGTGCCTCCTGGTACAGGACACAGCGCTGAACACAAAGGAAATGCTCAAGAGTGAATCGCTAAATGGATTCATTCACCCCTTGGGAAGGCTGACTGGCTTTTCTGTTTAGCCATCCTGATGGTTACTCATAGAATAAAATTTCTTCTGTCCAAAATTAATCTGTACCAAAGTTAGATATGTGGACACCAACCAATATCAGAGAAAATAGCCATATCTCGCTGGTTGTGTAACTGTTCAAGTTTCTTTTGCAGTTTCTATTTTTAACAATAAGAGCATTTATCTGAAGATCAATCTGCAATGACAGACATTCATAAATGCGGAGACTCTGACATTAGACTGACCATGGTTAATATCTGACATTTTCTAGTTATAAGCCATGCAACTTTTCAAAGTTAGTTAGCTATTTTGTGTCACAATTTCCTTATCTGTAAAACAGGGATTCTATTACAAATGAGATAGTGCATATCCTATTGGCTATGTGTAATTAAGGTCTACATCAAAGCATACTTGAGCGACTCATTCATTTACCCACTTGCTGGGTGTACATACATGGATTAAATATAGTCCTTGCTTTTGAGGACTCAAAGTGAAATCAAGTCTATAATTTGATTAGCAGTAATGAAGGTATGTTTGAACCAGACTGGTGTAGGACTACAAGGAAAGAAATTATTAATTCTGCATGGAGCTTTAAAGGAAGATATGACAGAAGAGCCATTTAATTTGGGCTTTTACTTGGTGAGCGAGATTGTTCCAGTAAGTGGAAAAATGTTGTGGAGAATAAAAACACTTTCTAGGTAAGCAGTTAATGAGCAGTAGGGTTTGACTTTGTAGAATGTTTTCTGCACAAATCTAATTAGAACACACATATGAAGATACTGCAAGAAGATTCTATTGTAAAACTGGGTAAGCACAACTTTGTGAATTCTAAAAAAATGGCCCCTTATCTCACACATATGGTATATATATACATACTATATACACACACATCTATAAAATACATATATGTGTATATACACACATACACATATGTACATGTATATACATATATGATGTATAGTAAATATATATCCAAATATTGTCGTTATCATCCATCTCTAACATGACATACACCTTGAAAATGAAGACTTAGTCTCATTTTAAAAACGAGTAATATATTCAGATAACTAAAAGCTCTATAAAATTTAATCAAGCTCTTCCTAAACAATAAAATAGAAGCAATAGTTTTTAAAATAGGTTATGACCTAATTATCTATTCATATTTAATAGAAATTCTGTAGAGTTATTTTGATGACACTTCAATAGTTATTTCTGAATTCCTTGAGAAGTGAAATTAATATTATCTTATCTATTTCAGAAATAAAAATCAATGTAAAATCAGGCCTATAAAACTTGGAAAGTTCAAGAATCCTGCAATTCTGCTTAGAAATGAATAGACTTTGGAAAAAAAAAAGGACATGTATATTGTTTAGAAACTTTAACAACAGAAGTACATTATCCTTTCTCTCTTCATGGTTTTGGTGGTATAACAAATATAAAACCCAGTTTATTTTATTTATTCTTTTCTTTTTTGGCAGCGCGGCTTGAGGGATCTCAGTTCCCCAACCAGGGATTGAAGCCCAGGCCACAGCAGTGAAAGCACCGAATCCTAACCACTAGACTACCAGGGAACCCCCTAAAACCTAGTTTATTAACTATTGGAATTTGCCAAGGACTTTTCATGAATAGATGTATATCAACACCGAAACGAAAATGACAACTTGTTGTCGCAGATGAGTTCACTCACAGCAAAGCACAATTTATAAATATGACTGTAAGGAAAATAAAACAACTTTCAGAGATGTTTTTATTTGAAAGCTAGGAAACAATTTAATTTTAAGAAAAATGTTTTATGGGTAGAGAAAGCATTTTGCTTTATCAACAAAAAAACTTTATAAATAGCACTGAAGACCATACAGTATTAAAATAGTCGTGACTCTGTGTGATCCAGCAAAGATATAAGGCATTCATATGTAATATTTAAATGTTGATGGTAAGTGAAGGTTGTTACTGAAAAAACAAAGATTTTTCTTGTAATAATTCGAAATACAACCAGGTTAAATTGGTCTTTTAAAATATACATAGTTTAATGACTATAAAACCCTATAATAAAGATTGTGAATTTATACATATGAGATTCAAGGGTAGTAAAATGTTCCTCACCCATTTTTAGCCAAAAGTGATCAACAGTTTAATCACTATTTATTTGATAATATTTTATAAAATAACTGTAATTGTTAATTGTTAAAAACATAATAAAATATTAATTGATATTTCTTAGATCTATGAACTATTTTAGTTTACAGCACTATTAGTTTTATTTAGTGAACCAAAAAATATTTGGTAAAGTCTTTTAACAAAAGCATTTTTCTTTATTGTTGAAAATAAGGAATAGGATTTCAATTTTATGGGCAACTATCCAGGACTACATCCCCTATTTGTTGTCAGGATAGGCTCTATCAGAGTTTGGTAATGACTCTTAAAGCAGTACTTGTAAACCATTGCCATTATATATATATATATATATTTTTTTTAACATCGTTATTGGAGTATAATTGCTTTACTATGTTGTGTTAGTTTCTGCTGGATAATGAAGTGAATCAGCTATACGTATATATATATCCCCACATTTCCTCCCTTTTGTGTCTCTCTCCCACCCTCCCTATCCCACCCCTCTACGTGGTCACAAAGCCCCAAGCTGATCTCCCTGTGCTATGCAGCTGCTTCCCACTAGCTATCAGTTTTACATCTGGTAGTGTATATATGTCCATGCCACTCTCTCACTTTGTCCCAGCTTACCCTTCCCCCTCCCCATGTCCTCAAGTCCATTCTCTACGTCTGCATCTTTATTCCTGTCCTGCTCCTAGGTTCATCAGAACCATTTTTTCTTTTTTTTTTTTTTTAGATTCCATATATATGTGTTAGCATATGGTATTTGTTTTTCTCTTTCTGACTTACTTCACTCTGTATGATAGACTCTAGGTCCATCCACCTCACTACAAATAAATAAATTTTGTTTCTTTTTATGGATGAGTAATATTTCACTGTAAATATGTGCCACATCTTCTTTATCCATGCATCTGTCGATGGACATTTAGGTTGGTTCCATGTCCTGGCTATTGTAAATAGTGCTGCAATGAACATTGTGGTACATGACTCTTTGAATTACGGTTTTCTCAGGGTATATGCCCAGTAGTGGGATTGCTGGGTCATATGGTAGTTGTATTTTTAGTTTTTTAAGGAACCTCTCCATACTTTTCTCCATAGTGGCTGTATCAATTTACATTCCCACCAACAGTGCAAGAGGGTTTCCTTTTCTCCACTACTGACACTGAATATTGGCAATACACATCGGAAGTCTTATATATGTGAATAACTTTGGATCTAATGATTTTATTAGGAAGTAACCATATAATTATGCAAATACATGCATACACTGATGTTCAGTGCAAAGTTATTTATATTACTAAAAGTTGGAAAAAAACAAATATCTATCACTGGGAGATTGAACAAATAAAGTTCACAACTCTGCATGCATATGATGACATGCAACATAACCACTAAAATTATGACGCAGCTCAATATTTATGACATGGAAAAATACCTATGACACATTCATGAAAAAAATCAGTATTGCAGTGATTTTATTTATGTATTTATACATTTGTACCTGAAAATACTCTTCCATATATACACATAGTTTTGTGAAATAGGTAACCAATCCTTGACAGTGATTTTTTTCCTCAGTGATGTGATTTTTTTCCTCACTGATGTGATTTTTGTGATATCTCTTTACTATTTTATGCTAAGTGCTAAGGCTGATATTTGATAATACAAGTGTTTGTCCATGTTAGAAAGAAGCACAACTTCTTCAAACACTTTACTTCCATATATCAGAAAACTGTCATATTTAATGAACAACTGTCTATTTGTAAATTCACAATTTATGATGTCTCCACAGTTGATGATACTGCCCATGCATAATCTCCAAAGCCATACACAGTAGCCCAGCATTTATATTTTGTCTTTAAAAAGTAATAAGCATATTTTTCTTTAATAGAAACACTTTCATTCTTTAAAAAATCCTCAAGTAGTAGATAATTGTATTTTCTTTGTCAGTATGTTTATATCAGTTATATATAGGGTACAAACAGATTATAAGCATGTCAATAATGTTATAGTAATGATAATAAAGCATTAAATATATAATTCTGAAACTTTTTCTTCTCCCTTTCTCTTAGGAATCAGGAGAAAGAGTATAAGATTGGGCAAGCCATAAAATATTTCTGAACATGAGTAGCTAAAACTTGAATTTCTTGAAATGTCATTGTGTGCTTCACCTGTGGTACTACCAATTTCAAATGCCACAAAAATATTTTCTCATTTTTTTTGTTCTGGACAAAAGATAATCTGAGCTCAGGAATACAATCCATGCCTCTGGCTCAGCAATATACCACTTGGGATTTAATGTCCTTTTTCATACAGGTTTTCTCACAACATTTTACAGTGAACATTGAACTTGCCAAAAGGTGAATATTACGCTAACCGAAAGAAAACATTCATAAAACACAATCAGTTGTACTCTTATTAAATGGTCCACTTGCTACTTTAGCTAATAGGATTTGATTCTGGCCAACCAGCCACCTTGGGACATTCTCGGTGCATGTTTGATCCAGGTGTACAGGAAAGGACACCAGAGTTAAAGCAAAAGAAAACAGTGGAGAATGTGAAAGAATAATGAAAGCTTTTTGACAATTAAGAACAAACATTTAAATTGCGTATTTGAGTTTGACACTGCACTAATAGCTTTGTATCTACTGTTTTATTCAGCATTTGCAAGTATGCGAGATAAGTACACTTATAATCTTTATTTTATAGAAGAGAAAACTGAGGCACTAAGAGGGTAATTGTGGCTTGCCCCAGGCCTCATAGCTAAGCTCCCAGTTCTACAGGATTACAGATTCTTGGTTGTTAGCCATTACATTATTGTGAAGAAAGGGGTGGCAGAATAGAAGTTAAATTGTTCCAGTGGCAGAGTAGCTTGTAACTACTCTGTCTCCTGCTTAAAACTCCTAGAAAATCCATATAAAAAATACACATAGACAAGAAGGTGTGTTCTTACAGGCACTGAAGAGCTCTGAGTTGGCTAGGATTTTAGGGCCGACATCTTAGAGAGAAGAGAAGCTCATTGGAGGTTAAGACGCACATACCTCAGGACCTTTGCTAATTTCTCAAGTAGTTAGCATCAGGCAGAAGCTGCAAACAACAGAAGCTGGCAGAGTGTTCAACAGTGGCAAACAGCTAGGGCAATGAAAATTAGGGTTTATATAAGCCGAGGTAGCTATAAATGCAGGAACCAAGATCTTGAAGGGACAGAGGACTAGAGGAGTGAACCCAGGACTCTGAGACAGCTTTCCTTTAGAGGTCTTTGCAATTCTTAACAAGGCAGAAGACTAAGAAGCCAAACAAATAAGGAACTGAAAAGATGCATGGAACCCTTGGCAACTTTATATTACTAAGGAGGTAAAAATTGGATTTGAGAAAATATTAGGAAGGAGAGGACTTGAGAAACACCCCAGACTCTAGTTGGATCTTTTAGGGTTTACTCCAAAGTGATGGAAAAACAGAGGGAAGCTAAGCTCCCTAAACTCCAGTTGGGGTCTCTTAGGGTTTATTCCAGAGTGAGGAAAAAACAGAGGTAAACTGAGACATAATTTTTGAACCCCATCCGCTAGTCTGTACAGTCCCTGTTTGGATTAAAGTGTTTTGTTCCTAATCTAGCTGCGTGCTAGAAGATAGAATTTTCTCTGCAGCTTCTATAATTTTTCATACAATGTCCAGTGTTATGGACTGAATGTTTGTGTCTCCCATAAATTCACACGTTGAAGCTCTAAGCCCCAATGTAATGGGTGGAAGTAGGACCTTCAGGATGTAATTAGGTTTAAATAAGTCATGAGGGTGGAGTCCCCGTGATGAGACTAGGGTCCTTGTGAGGAGAGGAAGAGAGACCAGAGCCCTCTTTCTCTCTGCTGTGTGAGGACACGACAAGAAAACAGTCCTCTGGGGAAGAAAGTGGGGAAGTAAATCAGCTCACACCTTGATCTTGGACCTCCGGCCTCCAGAACTGTCAGAAATAAACTCCTCTTGTTTCAGCCACCCGGTCTATGATATTTTGTTATGTATGGCAGTCCAAGCTAATATGCTGTATAAAATAAAACATCACTGGGCATATCAAGGAAAAGTAGCATAAAAATAACACAGGCAACAAAAATAGACTCAGAGATCATCCAGATGTTGGAATTTTGAGACATGTACTTAAACTAAATGTGATTAAAATGTTCAAAATGACAATAAGAGAATTGTATCAGAGAAATGAAAACTAAGAAAAACAATCAAGTAGAAGTCTAAAATATAAAGCATGCAATAACTAAAATTAAGAGCTCACTATATAAGTTGAATAACAGATTGGACAGAATAGAAGGGATTGGTGACTTTAAAAATATGTCAGTAAAAAAAAAAAATCCTGATTTATTTACAAAGGAAAAAGAGAAGGGTATAAGAGACATACGAGACACAATGAAAAAGTCTAACATCATTGTAATTGGAATCCAAGGGTAGTGGCTATCTCAGTTCTCCCCCTCAGTACTAACCCACTCACTTTCTTAGGTGCTGGAAATGTTGGCAAGACAAGCCTCTCTTAGCTTAGTCCTGCTCCAGGAATTTCTGCGAGCCAAAGAGACATCCTGCCCAAGGTCAATTCTCTGCTCTGAAGGCTGCCTGCATCCAATGACTGGCTGATGCAAAGTCATCAATGTCTGGCCCATGTGAAGGGACATCCCAGTCCCAGAGCTCCCCATGGCATTAGCTGAGGCCTTTGTTGCCACTCATCACAGCTCTACACCTTCCTCTGCCCATCTTACTTCCTCTACTCCCCACACAGATGCTGACCCAATACTCATCTCAGAGTCTATTTCCTAGGGAATTTGTTCTAAGATGCTTGGTACTAGGAATGTTCCAGGAAAACAGACAACAAAATGTTATTGTGGAGTTGTGTCTCCTACCAGTTGGCTGGCAATGAGAAATCCATTGCTGGTAGAAGGAGAAGTTTAGAACAGCCTGTGGTAAGTTGTAACAGTGTTTACCAGGGTGAACCATCCTACTATAGTATCTCAGGCTTTCGAAACTTTGGAGGAACTACCAATTATAAAAATGAGAGAGTCACAAGGCTCTTGCTAAGTGCTGATAATGCAACGGAGAAAAATAAAGGCTGAGGATGATTAATCACCAATTAACCAAAGGTAAATGTCAGATGCCTATTAAACATATAAAGATTGGTGATTGTCTATCTAGTGTAAAGAATCTGCTAACAAAGTATTATAATTAAATAGTAATTTTAGCAAGGTCACGAGATACAGTCAATATAAAAATTTGTATTTCTACATACCAGCAAAAAGAAAACATTTAGGATATAAAATACACTTATTGTACACATACCAGTGCATATATATATATATATATATATATATATATATATATATATATACACACACACACACACACATATACATATACATATACACATATACATATACATATAAATGTCTGATGGTAGATTGGCTGCAAAGATGGCGACCGACAATTTCTTCATCTCTGTATACATATTCCGCTCTGCCCATCAAGAAGTAGATTGTTTTTTCTCTCCACCTGAATCTGGGCTGGGTCTATGACTTGTTTTAACCACTAAAATGCTGAGGAAGTATCGTTAAGATGACTTTGAGCTTAAGTCTTAGAAGGCCTTACGCTGCTGTAGTCATTCTTAAATCTAAGCTACCAAGTATAAAAATTATTCTAAACTGCCTAATGGTGATAAATTTCATGGAGAGAGTGAGAGGTCACACATAAGAGAATCTATGTACCCCAGAGGATAGCCAGCATCTAGGCCCTCTGTGAGGTCATCCTGGATCCCAGAAGAAACACAGCAGCTGATATCTGGAGAAGAGACAAACCAAATGTGCTGAGCCCAGGCATAAGCCCTGACCTACAAAACCCTGAGCAATAAAATGGCTATTTTATATAACAGCCACTAAGTTTTCATGTGTGTGTGCATGAATGTAAGTATATATATGACGTCAGTGGAACAAAACAGGGAGTTCAGAACTTCATCCTCACAATGTGAAAGCAAGTACAGGTAAGAGTACATCAGAGAATGGACTTATATTACTAAAATTTGTATTCATAATTATATTTAACAGTAATGAAGATATGATGTTCATCCAAGAAAGCTTCCTGGGGTATTTCTCCATATAAATTCAATTACATTTGTTTAGAAAAGGCATTATCTTGAACCACTAAAAAAACTAAAATTTCTTTACTACTAATTTTAGATGCAGATTTATAAAGAATGGGATTGATTTGTCTTCTATGTAATACTAATAGAAAGAAAAAAAATGAACACATCAATAAAACTAAAACAGAAAGAAAGATTAAAACAAATAAAGGGCAAGTGACATGTATCATGTATAGTCTGAACTACTTTAATCATGAAGGAGTGTTAATTGAATAAATTCTGAATCAAAGTAGAGGGTGAATGGGAGTGGAAATCTACCAAACCAGCATTAGAAAGGAGACTTTCACAGACAGACACTGTCTTACCATTTCTAGGGCAGCTCAGTTTCCAATTTATACAGTCTTAACTGACCAAGAGTTGGGCCACTTTTCCTTTAAGGTTAAAATGTAGTTTGCTTGTCTAGTTAACATGGTAAACCAAAGGAGCTAAAAGACAGACTTACGATGTTTTAAAACGTGATTCCCTAAACACTTGGATAAATATGTTATTATTTGTAGTCCAATACCTCAATTTGAAAAAGGGCAATATTGATCCTACAAGATAGAGCATAATTTTGTGATTTACTGAAGAGCTTTTTTAATTTACTTTGCAGCTCTCCATGAGGCTCTTCTGTTCTTTTGAAAAATGCTGAAAAATAAACCCAGCAGTGCAGACCTATGCCTCTACCTAGGGGGGGGATAATGCTTTGTTCAAACAGAAATCAGCTATCATATTTAGGAATTTCACAGTGCTAGGTAATACATATGGAATTTCAAAAGTGTCCTTTAATGAAGCCACTCTAATACCTAAGAAAAGAATAAGCCTTCAAACATTTCAAAGAAACAATTGGATTTCTTATATTTCCTGTGGTATAACAAATAAAGGATTACAGCTAACACTGAAGAGAGAAAGTGGAGTTTTAGTGTGATCAGAAAATCACTATAAATCCACAGTTGTAGATAATGCTTTGCTTTCAAATATTCACTATGGGCATCTCTCAGATTCAGAGGCAATTGGAATAGTCAACGGAGTAGAATCAGAGGCACATAATGTGTGTGTGTATGTGTGTGTGTGTGTGTGCCTGACAAAATGCATGTGTATGTGAGTGAGTGTGTGTGTGCGTGCTAGAGATTGTACCCAGAAGACAGGATGAGGTAGATTCGGGGAAGAGGGGAAAACAAAGAAAGAAAAGGAGAACTTCCAAAGCAAACACACTTTATCCTGGCATACTTTGCATTGCCAGGCATTCTACTGACATGCTTTTTGAAGGACTTAAGATGCCTATTTTCTTAAAACAAGTTTGAATCTCAGCAGGCACAAGCTTACTGAAGCTTATTGAATTGTTGATCCTAGATCAGTAGCAAATCAGTTTTCTTTTCAACACTGAAATGACACACATGAAGTTGGATCAGAATTATGTTGAAGGTTTACAGGGGTAAAGCAGAACCACTTTCCAGGACACTGGTTAAATTTAATCTGGCTTTATTAAGAAGGCTTATGCACATAGGCTACTCATTCAAAGGAATTTGAAAGGGACCTTTATAAAATTTGCTTGGCTTTACTTTTTATTTATTTTTATTTTTAAAATTTATTTGTTTTATTTATTTATTTTTGGCTGCATTGGATCTTCATTGCTGTATGCGGGCTTTCTCTGTTACGGCGAGTGGGGGCTACTCTTCATTGCAGTGTGCGGGCTTCTCATTGCGGTGGCTTCTCTTGTTGTGGAGCACGGGCTCTAGGCACACGGGCTTCAGCAGTTATAGCACGCGGGCTCAGTAGCTGTAGCTTGCGGGCTCCAGAGCACAGGCTCGGTAGTTGTGGCACATGGGCTTAGTTGCTCCACGGCGTGTGGGATCTTCCCGGACCAGGGATTGAACCCGTGTTCCCTGCACTGGCAGGCGGATTCTTAACCACTGCGCCACCAGGGAAGCCCCTGGTTTTACTTTTTAAAAAACAATAGGTAATCAAGTAAAAAGTGGGAAATTTACATAAGTAAAAATATGATTTTGATATGAAAGATTTGTCCTAATCCATGGGAAATTAGCAATGCCAAAGCAAGCTTTTTTTAATTATCAAACATTGTACCTGTCATATCTCTCCCCTATATTACCCATTGAGGCTAAGAGTTAGTAATAATTAAAAGTACCATGTACCTTTTTCTTTGAGAGTCACAATGATGTAGAAGAAAAAATATCTTCAAACTCAGAAAAATGTCTTCTTGATTATTACTGAAAATTTACTATAGGTAAAAGAAAATGATGTCTTTTTAATTTTAGTACTACAATGGCCACTGCATTTGAGGCCAACTCATCAAGTCACCAAATTGAAAAATTCTTCCTGAAAATTGTAGTGTCCAAGTTGGATCTGGTATAGGCCAGCTTCTGACCTTCTCAACAATCTTATTTGGCAAAGGGTTTGGTTACTTTTTTTCCAATAAGCTCAGAAAAGTAGTTTACATTCCTTTGTAACATGGGTCAGTTCAATAGTGGGAAATCACTGGAATTATTTAGCTAGACAAAGTAAATTATAATTGCAAAAGTCCTAGAATATTGTTTTTGGCATTGTGATAGTCTTTGACACTGCATATACTCAAACTATACTCTCCAGAATATGGTGAACAGTTCGTTTTCTATATTGTAATATAGGTCCTAAAGTAAGAACTGAATCAACAAAAACTAGCATTAAGCATTCCAAATTAACGTTTACATAAATATTGCCGAGACTTCTGTGAGTAGTTTAAAAAAAAAATAATGTGAGGGGCCCCTGCTTTCAAAGTGGTTTCTTTAAAAGCTATGTTAATCATCAGCATTTTATTTAGGTTACTCAACTGACTTTGGTCTCGGTAACTTTCATTGTTGTCATCTAAAGGCAGATTACGTGTTTCACTGTACAGCTCTGATTTAGACTAGCCCCTATTCTCATTAGACTTTGATAAAAAAAAAAGCTTCTCCATAGAAAAAAATAAAACATTAAAAGACAAAGAATATTTATGGATATTTAGTTTAAGTTATGGGGTAGTGTAAACTCAGACTTAGGTCTAGAGAATTTTGACTCTATTAAATTATCTCCTGGAAATCTGACAAATTTTGGACATTGCTTTATATGATTGCTTTATTGCTTATTTTCTTGCTTGCTTGCTTGATTTATCAGGCTTCAAGGGCTAAGGATTTGGTTCATGACATTTCGTCATCTTTGGTCAATGTATGGACTACTTTTATTAAACTTTTCAAGTGTCTTTTATAATTATTGTCCAGCAAGCACATATAAGTAAAAACTGCATATAAGAAGTCATGAAGAACCTAGGGGTAAAACAGGAATAAAGACACAGACCTACTAGAGAATGGACTTGAGGATATGGGGAGGGGGAAGGGTAAGCTGTGACAAAGCGAGAGAGAGGCATGGACATATATACACTACCAAACTTAAGGTAGATAGCTAGTGGGACGCAGCCGCATAGCACAGGGAGATCAGCTCGGTGCTTTGTGACCTCCTGGAGGGGTGAGATAGGGAGGGTGGGAGGGAGGGAGACGCAAAAGGGAAGAGATATGGGAACATATATATATATATAACTGATTCATTTTGTTGTAAAGGAGAAACTAACACACCATTGTAAAGCAATTATACTCCAAAAAAGAAGTTAAAAAAAAAACAAAAAGAAATCATGATTTTGTTTGAAATATTGGGAATAAAATATGAATTAAATTAAACAGTTAAAATTTTAATATTAATATTCAGTTTCTAGTACATAGAATTTATAATGAATAATTAAACTTGGTGTCAATGCTTAGCAACCTATGGGTGATTACCAGCTTGAAAATTATTTTTTCTTTTAAGATTAAATACTGAAATTTCTCATAAAATTCATATTTTGCTTTTCCTAAAAATCAGATGATGTGACAATACAAAGGCCAGTGTCTTCAACTAGCTAAGAAGGGCAGGAGCTGAGAAGCCAACAAAACCCTTAGACAGGGCATATGCTTTTTGATTTGTCACCGTTTTCACCAGTCCCTTGTGGTCTTAGTTTCCTGTCCACCTCACATTACCTACCTGACCCTAGAACATTTTTGAGTATGATAAATATGATGCAAAAATCATGCTTGCAAAATCTAGTCACATTTTACCTCTGATATAATAAACTAACATCTTAATTGATATTTAATTATAATCTTTTTATTTTACTTATCACAGAAAAGGTTTAGTATTACTGTTGAAAACAAAGCAATAGAAATCAGATGTCGGAATGATCAATATTTGTACAAAAAATAACTTTGTACATGTTAGAAACCTTTTTAGCACTGTTTCCCATTTAATCAGCCCACATTTTACTCCATTTCTGCACAATTAGCTTCCTGCAGGTATATATCCTGACAGCATTTGCTCAGCCATATTTCTGCCCCAGACTTCCTAATCCTTTTAGCACATACCCACACATAATCTAGAAGTGCAAAGGAATAAAAAGTCCACGGGATGACCATTGGTTAACAAAGACAGTGGTTGGTAAATAAAAGTCTCCTCTCCTGTTCCTTAGGTGAGCAACTGTGAGGTGTGTTTCACCTTTCAAAGGTCTCAGTGTGATGAGGCCCAGTTGTCCCAAGCATTGACTCATTAGTTAACTCACCTTTCAATAGCCTTTCATTCCTTCCCAGTTTCACGCCTTCCAATCCCATACCACCTGTACTCTGGGGACCACTCCCAAAAATAAACTACCTGTACTGAAGCCCGTTCTTAGGCTCTGTTTTTCAAGGTGAAGAAACTAAGACACTGGATATATTGAATCCATTAATTAGGGTTTTAAATACAGACTCACTGGTAAGAATGAAACCCTCTTAAATTTCACCCCTGATCTTTGGACGGAGTTTACAGAAGCATTCTAAAAGGATTTCACTTAATTCTCTTGGTGAAACGCAAATACTTTAATAAATGTTATACTTATTCATGTATGTTAATAAGAACTCTTGTAAGAAAGCATATGTGTATATTGTCCCCTAGTTCAAAATACTGGATTTCAGGAATTAAAAAAAAATTCTATATGAAGGAAGCAGATGTTGAAATATTTTATGAACATTTAAATATTTAGCAGAGTCATTAATTTTACACAGCACATGTGCATACATTTCAGTCAAGCAAATTTATGCAGCAGAATTTTCCATGCCGGTTCCCATAGACTTTGGGTTGGTGAATCTACCCCTTGCTGCCCGTATACCCAATAAATGAACTAACACAAGAAAAGCCTGTCTATGACACCTAAATCATGGCAATTGCACAGAAAAAGAATGACCAGAAATCTGCTACCCTCCCCCGACTCTTTCTTCATTCCCTTCTCTATTCTTTATACTATACATAGTATGATGTAGATTTTTTTCTTTCATTCGAAAATATTGTCCCCCTTTCTTAAAGCAATATAATCAATTCTAATATTTTTTTAGGGTAGCCAGAGTCACTGAAGTTCTGTATCCTTGTGCACATTCTGCACATTTATTTGGCAGATGGCGGAAAGGGCAGTGTTAAAAGTGGAAGACAAACCTTGAAATTTCAGGGAATGAGCTCTTCCACAAAACAGCTTTTGTAACAAAACTAAGTGCTATGTTTTGAAAATCTAGATTTTTATTTTTGTCTACTCTTATCAGAAATCTTTCCAAAATGTACTATTACTTATTTTACCAATGTCTTCCACAAAATAAGTTGAATACAATTTACAATATTTGATGGTATGTCACTAGAAATTATTGACTGGATGGTTGTAATCACAATGATGCCCTCAGGAACTGAAGAGGTGCGCCATGTTTTTTATCCTTCTGTCAAAGAGTCTGAGACTGTCAGGTTGTTTTAGTAGATAAATTTCAAATTTTCATAAATCCATTCTTTTCTTTATCATCAGACAGCTTTATACGTTTTAAGAGTCCTGCTGGAATTTTCTTCCATCTTAGGGATTAGACTATCACACCTTTGAGAATCTGCTGA
>NW_006796259.1:2051040-2054628 GCF_000442215.2 Lipotes vexillifer
TGCTGAACCTCTTTTAAAATGTATATCATTCACCAACTTATGACTCATATTTTTAATAAAAGTACATACTCTGATATCACTTGTAATCCATGATAACATGGCAGTATGATGTGGTACAGGATTGAGACCTGCTACTCTAGGTGCAAACTTGAGGTAGGATGCTGCTCCTCTAACTTGGCAATGCCTAACAGTCAACAAAATTTGATTATTAATTTACCCGTTTCAAGTGTTTTTTCTGCATTTTACAGTGCTCTATTAGTTTGCTACAGAAGTTGTAACAAAGCACCACTAACTGGGAAGCTTACCCAACAGAAATTCATTGCTTCACAGGTTTGGAAGCTAGAAGCTAGAAGTCCAAAATCAAGGTGCCCGCAGAGTTCATTCCTTGTGAGGGTGGGAGAGAAGGATCTATTCCAGGTCTCTCTGTGTTGGCTTATCAATGGCTATCTCCCGTTTTACATGGCATTCACCCTATACGTGTGTCTCTATATCCAAACTTCCTCTTTTTATAAGGCCACCAGTGATACTAGAGTAGGGTCCACCCTAATGAACTCCTTTTAATTTGATCACCTCTGTAAAGACCTTACCTCCAAATAAGGTCACATTCTGAGGTCCTAGGAGTTAGGACTTCAACATATCAGTTTTAGGGGACACAGTGCAACCCATAACAAATGCCTACAGCCAAAGACTACTATTCATTTAAAAAATATTTCTAAAAGGTAATTTATTCAGTTATCATGCTAGAACCAGAGACACAGCCTTAAAGATGACATGTTCTATGTCACTGAGGAACAAACAATTTCATTCATATAGAATATTTACTAGAATAAAATTCCTTCTGCCTTCTTTCTAAATTTGTACTACATAAGGATCATGATATTCTCTATGGAACTTTATTATTATGATAATAATTAATATAGGTGCAGTCAATTCACAAACAAATCTAAATAAAGGTGTTAGCAAATTGTATTCATCAGTTAGTTTGCGGTGTACTTGGTCAGCTGAAGCGTCTCTACTTCTGAGCCTCTGGAAATGTGATGCATGGCTTTATTGAAATGATCTTTCATTGTCTACTATGGTCACTACTGGGTATTTTAAATATATTTAAAGAGTTAAGCTTTATCCTTTTGGATCTTCCTAAATTGCAATTTGAGCAGAAAGTTAGTAATACTGGCAACAAAACTCTTATACTCTTAAGTATGGTGTATGTAATAATTCCTTTCAAATTGTAGGTGCAATATTCTATATTATGAATAAAATGCATGATATACATATAAATGTAAGTTTACACAAACTTCCCCATGTGTCAAATATGAGACGGAAGTGCTATAGGGTAGTATTTCAATTTCAGCTTCATGATTATTAGTCTTCAGTGTTAAGTAAATATGGAACTAAGTTAACATCCTATATGAAATTATACACTCAAATAAAATATAAAAATACTCCTTTGAGACATTCCATGATCATTTCATAAACGACATCTCCTTTTCTTCTTTTCTCCAAAAAGAACACATGGAGGAATATAAATGAGCCCTAAAATATATATGGCTCTGGAACAGGAAATAATATGATTAGTCTAAAAATAATGAAGACCTGTAAAGACATTAGAATTTTCACATCAGTGGAAATGGGAAGCATAAGAAAGAAGCTAGTGAGCACCGCCCCACAAATATAATCATTTTTCAGGGCACTCCACTTATTGGTAAGTTCAAGCAAAAAATAGTGCACCCCGATGAAGCAACTTTGATTTTAGAGGCAAGCACACACAGCCAAAGGAGAATGAGATCTGGGAGACTTGCCTGCTTTCACTCAATTTATCAGGTGGGACAACTTATCAGTTTCTGCTTTCATTTCAACATAGGACAACCTACTGAACAGAGGTTGCTGGAAGTAAACCCTCTTTAACAAGCTCTGCAATAGCATGTGAGTAAACACAACAGGAGACTCTTTCATCATTCTTTGCAGTTCCTCAAATTAGGAATGCTTGCATTCCATTAGAAAGCAAGCAAAGCTAAATGCACTCAGATCTTTTGCTTCAGCGTCTGATAATGTCGACCTCTACGTAGAGACACTGGCAAGACAGCAGAGATACTTTCACTACCCAGAGGCTATAACTATGAAGGTGAAGAGATTTAATGGTAATAACAGATACCGCTATTTGTTTATATAATTTCAGTTAATTATCCCAATAATTCTAGGAGTTGGTACAATTATTCACCCATTTATAGATAAGGAAATTAAGTCCCAGTAATTACTAAGTAATTTGTCCCAAATTATTCAGCTATTAAGTGGCAGAGAAGGATTCAAATCCAAGTAGTTTGATATCAGAACCCAGCCTGTTGACCACAGTGTTCAAGACAAAGTCACTACAAACAGAAGTCCATACCTCCAAACTCTCACAAGAGTTATCTTATCACGCAGTCTAAGAATCATGCCATTCCTTCAAATTCATCTTACTGAATTCTGTACTTCAGTATAGTTCAATGACAATATCATTATATACACATATTAGATCAGAATCATCAGTCTAACCTCCCAGAAAGTAGAAGTAATATTATTCCTCTAATTCCTAACATAACTTCAGCTTGACTTGTAAATATTCAGCTTGGAATCTTCATTCAAGTTATATACATGCACAACTTTAAAATTTTTATTTATTTATTTTTGTAGTTTGTTCATTTGTTTTGCTTTGTTTTGTTTTTGTTTTCTTCTCTACAATTCAGGCTTATTTGCAAACAGTAAATTGCCGCATAGGGAAGTAGAAAGGAGCAATTAATTTGCATGGTAAGGAAAGAGAGTCAATGGCTTAGGTTCAAAGATGGTGGGCAGGAGTGTCAATGGAATTTGCAGAAAAGCAAGGTCAATATTTCATACTTATCTCTTAGGTATTAAGTGTGATCTAGGACAGCAATTGCCATTGATAAGATAACTTCAGATAGTTTTTTAGAAAGTCAACAGGGAATAATGAATTCAGCAACATGTACCTATCAGTGATAGAAAATTACTCTTCTTTACAATAATTTTATCCTAAAAATCTGCCTTCAAGAAACTCATTTGTGTATTAATTCACCCATGAATTCATTCAGTATTTACTGAGCACATATTATGTGCTGGTTTCCTTGAACCTCATCATCTAGTAGGAAGTAAAGACAGAGGGATGATCATAATGGTGTGTTTTAACGGCAATAACATGGCAAGAGCAAGGCAAAATGATTCATAAATACGTTTTAGCACTTTGGTTTTTCTGAGTCAGAGGTTAGAGTGCAGAATATTTATTAGGGAGCACCCTGGGGATCAGTACCCGTGGATAGGAGAAAAGGAAGTAGGATTGGGCAGAGGGTGAAGTCCAGCTGTTTTGCAGGCCTGACATCAGCCTCAGTCAACTGTACAGGGAGCTCTGGAGCTAAAATGTCCTGTCAGACTCATCCTCACTGGACCAAAACGGCTAGACCTGTATACCCACACCCTCAGTCATTATACGTGGGGCACCTCACCCTGGGAAGTGTGAACTTGAATGAGATGGCTCTCTGGAGCTAAAGTGATACTGAAGATGTTGTCAGCTAAAGGCTTCCTGCTGATAGGACTTAA
>NW_006796259.1:2054684-2070087 GCF_000442215.2 Lipotes vexillifer
TGCTGATAGGACTTCAAGCATCTGGCAACAAGTCTTTCCTTGATGGGGGTCTGGGTGACACATTACTGTGTCTGTCACAACAGTTTCTAAAAGGGCTAAGTGTAGGAGGCTGTGAGTTAGGAAATAAATTATTCGTAGAGGAAATTAAACTTAAACTAGAGAGATGAACAGGAAGAAGTCAGGTAAAAAAGGTGGAAATAAACTTCCAGACAAAAGAAAAAGTGTGCTTGAAATTCTCTGAAGAAAAGGTAACACTATATATTAAGGGAATATAAAGTAGTCAAGTTTAGCTGGAGCATAGATTAAGAGGGCTTCAAAAGGCAAGAGGTGATGCTGGAGGGAGAAGCCAGGCAACAAACTGAACGATCCATTCCATTCCCTACTGTCTATAAATGAAACATTAGTTTCAGAAATAACCAGCTGCTCTTTCCATGGTGACGTATGTGGAAGGGTATCTATACAGCATTTTACATGAAAACCTGAATCTATGTGGCCACTTTGGAATAATTTAGAGTTAAAACACTAAAAAAGTCCACTTTTCCAAAATGGATGAATTTGGCATTAATGCCTCTTTCGACTATCTATGAGTTAAAAAATATATATCAGTTATACAGTACTAGTAGGCTACTACTCAACTTTTTGAGAATGATGTCATGTTGAAGAATATTGTTGTAAGTGATAAAATTGCTTCTCCTGAAAGAATCCACCTACATGTTATGGTAGTTTAGCAATGACAGGGGTGTTTTCCTCTGTTTTGGATTCTCTTTGCCTATTATACAAAATAAACAGTGAAATATTTCAAAATATTTTTTATTGGTAATGTGCTTGGACACAGGAATCTTTATTTTCTCTCAGAGTGAGGATTCTGTAGTGCTACCGGTGGCTCCCAATTTTATTATAGCCACAGTTCCTTTTGCCGCTCAGCTCATTACAGAGACAAATATCCATTAGTGACAGGTAACTTTTCATTCTAATGCGCCTATACTACTGATGTCTGGGCCTCTGCGATATTCTATTTTGCACCTGAAATTAGTTTCTGTGTTACAGCTCTGAATGTGTGATAAGGAAAAAGATACAGTAATTTAGATAAACTCCACTAAATGGCTTGACTGAAATAAAGCCAAAATGAAGGTATAAATGGCTGAAGTGATTAAGACTGTCAAGTTCTCTGGGGTACTGTTAGAGAATAAAATAGCTGATGGATTATTATTTATCCATGAATGTGAGTTTGGGGGATTTAATTAAAGATGTTCTATTATATTTTTCAAAGCTTATTTGAAGCTGTAAATCAAAAGCTCCAGTAACAGAGAATGTTGCCAGTGATCAAAATAATGGATCTCTAGCCATACTGGGAAAGCCCTCTTTTGAGGTGCCTTTAATGTTTCTATTTACCCTTTTACCCTATATGTAAATATAAAGCAATAAAATACTATTGGTATAACTATTTCTATAAAGATTTTTGAGACATTTTATGGTGTGTATATCTGCTTATATCCATATATGCATGTGTTTATATGTGTGTGTGTATGTATACATATATATCAATATATGTATACATATATATATCATATATATCAATATATCGATATATATCAATATATTTGCATGTATATCCATACATATGTGTGTGCATGTGTTTGTATACTCATATACATATGTGCTTTTATTTATGCTTGTTGAACATTACTCTTTCTTAAAGTGATTTTTTTAAAATGACCCTCCCTCCAAATTGGCCACTGGTAGAATTATGCTACAAAATCTGTACTATAGGAAAAAACTAAATTCAATAAAAAAGGATTTTCAAAATAGGACCATTTTATATACTTTAATCTTCATTCCTTAAGTAAACTTGTCCTATTATTAAAACATGGTGAAAATGTCACATGGGTTAGCTATATCTGGACAAATCATATGGTATAAATGAACAAATAACAGGCATAAATAAGATCCCAAAGGATCAACTACTTCTCTTTTACTCTGTTCCCTACTTCCAATTAGGATCATTACAAGTACACTGTTATTAAATCACTTTAGAGACTAAACATGAACTACTGTTTTGTAGAAGATTAAACATGATCACATTTACTTGATATTCCTTACAGTGAAAGATGGGGTCTATTTTCCTTGCCCTTGAATTCAGGCTGACCTGTGATATGATGGCTTTGACTAACAGAATGTGGCAGAAGTGATGCTTTGCTAGATCAAAGCCTAGCCTTTAAGAGGACTGGTAGCTTCAGCTTTCGTCTTGTGGAGCCCTGGGCTGTCATGTAGGAAGTCTGGCTATTATGGTGGGAAAACCACATTGGGAATCCATGAGTAAACACAGAGAGGGATAGGGGTCCAGCAGAGCCCAGCCTTCTAGCTGTCCTCAACAAGGTGCCACACATCAATGAAGCCACCTTGGACCTTCCAGACCAGCCTGGTTCCCACCTGATCCTGATGGCACCCATGGAGCAGAAGCATGAAGATGAGCCCTTTCTGAGGTTCTGGTCCACAATGTTGGTAGAAAGATTTTGTTTAAGCTACTAAGTGTTAAAGTATTTTGTTACACAGCAGTAAGTGACTGGAACAATCTTGAAAGTGAGATGGAACACGTACCTATACTGATTAGTGTTTTTACATTTTGGTAACTTTTATAGTCTACTATACATTATTCAATTTCTCTAATTATACTGATAAAATAATACCATATGGATTTTATCTTCACTATGGCTTGAATCAAGGAAAAATACAGTTTGGCTACTTTTTTGACTACGTAAATCTGTCATACACTGATAATAAGCTTGACACTATTCAATTTTTATTTGGTTTTGCTACTGATTTATATTATGTGCCACTCAGCATATTCTTTGGTATTGTGTGCCTGTTGTTTGTTCCATGAACAACTAAGCTGATAGAAGAGTATGATATAACATTGTTTTTGTTAGAATTTTAGTTTTACTTTTTAAAGAAATCAGAGACGTTACTGCAAAGGGCATATGTTTTCCCATACTTAACTCTCAGGCCCAAAGGCCTCAGACTATGTTCTGAGATACTGTGACTAGCATTTCACTTCAGAGTTAGCAGATGTTCAATAAATTAAGAGAACAAATTAACTTGACTCAAGTGGTAGTCTACACTGTAGTGAATACAGATTTTTTATCGACATGACAGTACTTTCAGCCTTAACATATATGAAATAATTACTATCCTTAGCCTTTTTCTAGTCATTCTAAGGAGGCTTTCTGACTTTAAGTAAGACTGGAGTAGAGGTTACAAGTGCTAAGAACAGTCTTTTGTCTTTTCTCATTACTCTAAGAAAATTTTGAACATTTGCTTTTAGAAATAGTGTGGCACTGCTTCATAATTTCTATATGTTGTACCATGTTGTTCTTCATATAGACAAATTATTCAAAGTGAAGGAAATTCTCCATTTAGAGCCTGTGGAAGAATTCAACGAAATAATAGATTGTGTTCTGTAAAGAGACACTCTATAACAGTGTTTTTCAAGCTTTTCACTACTGATATTTTAGGTCAGATAATTTGTGATTGTAGGGGGCTGTTTTGTGCATTGCAATATTACAATATTAGCAGCATCCCTGGCTCTACACACTTGATGACAGAAGGACTCTGACAATCAATAATGTCTCCAGACATTGCCAAATATCCCTAGGGGAGAAAGGGCAAAATCACCCTCCAGGAGTTGGGAATCACTGCCCTTACATCTGTTGCTAAGCTTGGTTTCACTAAATTTGCATGTAACTAAACATTATGCAGAATGTTATATATTATTTATATGAATTACTATGCAATATTATATGTATTTTATTTATTTACTGTATGATGGTTGCAAATGATGCCCTATGTAAACACATATTTGATATACACAAATGTCATATTCATCATTTAAGGAATAATATGCCCTGTTGGAGATTAAATGCAAATTTATCTTACTTTCTGATCTTATTTCCCCTGACTTCTATTTATATCATTTAAAAACTAATTTTAACTCAATTTTCTTGCTTTATTATATGTGCCTCTAAATACTGTTTCAAAGTATTTATGGACAAAAGTAAATAATTAATGAATTATAAAAAAACAAACACAAACTGGTCTTTGCCATGACAATTTGCGACGTTTTTGCACTTGTTAATATTTTATAAGTTTACTTGATAAATCCTAATTGGTATCAGCTTTTCAATTAGAGACTATTCTGGATGATAAATGAGTAAGTCAAACTGTAGTCAATTCATCTTTGTCTCTATGACAACCCTACAACCATGTGCTAATGCCTCTTAGCATGCTTAGATTGACTGTCCCATGTTTACCCCTGTATATAGACAATAATAATTCAAGCTAGTTTGTTATACATGTCATTGAGGAATCTATTTCCTTGAGATCTAAGAAAAGTGGTCCTCCCTTTTCACACTTTTTCCTCACAGACGGTTAATCTTTAGAAGCAGGATTCTCATTTGCTTGAGGTCTTAGGTAACAGAGAGGTATTGTGGAATAATATTACTTTTGCTGTCATAAACTCTGGTGCTTGTGAAAGCTCAAATCTGTAAGAAATAGCTCCTTAACATAGTTGTACAGACCTCTGTTAAGACATAAGAACATGAGAAAAATAAGCTCAATACAACAAGTGTTTCCATAAAGTCAATTCTACTGAATTTAAAGAACTACCCTTTAGACAATACAAGAAAACTACAAACCAATATCACTGATTAATATAGATGCAAAAATACTCAAAAAAACATTAGCATACCAAATTCAACAACGCATTAAAAGGATCGTACACAATGACCAAGTGAGATTTAACCCTGGGATGCAAAGATGTTTGACATACACAAATCAATAAATGCTATATATCACATTAATAGAATGGTAGATAAAAATCACATGATCATCTCAAAAGACACAGAAAAAGCATTTGACAAAATACAACATTCTTTCATGATAAAGACACTCAACGCTGGGTACAGAAGGAATATGTCTCAACACAATAAAGGCCACATACAATAAACCCAGTTAACATCAGACTCAATGGTAAAAGGTTGAAAGCTTTCCTCTGAGATCAGAAACAAGACAAGGATGCTCACTCACACCACTCCTTTTCAATATAGTACTGAAAGTCCTAGCCAGAGAAATTAGGCAAGAAAAAGAATAAAGGCATCCAAATCAGAAATGAAGGGGTAAAACAGTCTTTTTTTCAGATGATATGATTATATATATATATATATATATATATATATATATATAGACACACACACACGTACATTAATCAGTTATATCTCACAAAGCTGGAAAATAATACACTACATAAATAAACAAGGAACTTTAGATACTGCCCTTGCTTATCTATTTATTTATTTATTTAGGGGTTTTAAAACATTCTTTTATGAATGTAAGATTGTAAGGTATCGTAGAGGATATTTTGATATATATATACATATATGTACATACATATAATTTGGTTATATATAGATTTTATATATACATATATAAAAAATACATTTTTTGATATTTGCACATGGCACCTAAGATACTTCCCAAACACAACAAACAAAACAAAATAGAACGCTATGCCCAGAAAGTCCAAATCTGGATAGATTTCACTTAAAATTCTCTTAGAGTTACAGTCAAGCTAAAGTTGATTTAAATTCCTAAGGTACTTATAAGAATTTGCCCTCCCTAGTGTTGAAGTTCTAATAGTGTCCTAAAGAGAATATTTATTCCCTCCTAAAACAGAGAAGAAGAGAGTAGAGTCCTCTGTCTTTCCATAACAACTCATCCCCGTGACACAGTTACTTAAAATATCTGTGAGGGAAGAAACCTCCCCTGTGAAGATGCTAAGGTGGGTCTTGTGTCCGACCTGCTGCACACTAAGACTTTCATTGGTTTTTAACATTAGCAGTCAATGTGGCCTTTGGCAAATAACTTGACCCACCTGGGCCTCTATGCTTTCATTCATTTATTCCTCCAGTTCCTTTACTGAGAGCCTATTATTGAGCAACCAGCCAATGTTACTGTCAGTGGTGACATAGAGGGAACAAAATGGATTAAACTCCCTGTGCTCATGGGACATCTAGTGAAACAGAATAGTAAAAACTGTGAAAGTAATGAAATATACATTATTTGGTGATAATTACTATGGAGTGCTGGGATGGGGCAGGAATTCAGTTTCAAACACGCTCATCATGGAAGGCCTCACTGAAAAGATAACATTTAAGCAAAGACCTAAAGAACATGAGCATGCCAGGAATCTGGGGTAAGAGTGTTCCAGGGAAGGGGAAGATGGGTCTAAAGGGACTGAGGAAGAATGGGTCTGACTTGTTCAAGCAGCAGCTAGGAGGACAGTGCTGCTGAAGCAGAGTAAAGAAAGCGCTGAGTGGTGAGAGGTAAGCTCAGGGAGGTGCTCAGGAGCCAGGCCACAAAGGGGCTGGCAGCCTGTTTTAGTTTTTATTCCCCTAAGATGGGCTGTCATGGAGGAATTCTGAGCAGAGAAATAACACAAGCTGACTTGTGTTTTGTAAAGATCACTCTGCTGCTGTGATAGGAACAGGCTATGGAATGAAAGGGAGAAGCAGGGAGACCAGGTAGGAACCTGTTTGTTTAAATCAGGGTGGTGACAGGTTGTAAGAAGTGGTAAAAATCTAGAGAATGGAAGGGCTGAACCACACTTATTCATTTAGTCAAAAATCATTTAATAAACATCCATTAGGTACCAGACACTGTTCTAAAAGAGCTATATATGCAGTGGGGAAGAAAACAAAGCAGCTCGTACTTACATTGATCTGATAGCTAATGGAGTCCTTTAAGATGCAGGCCAGCTCTAACATTCTCAGTACAGTTCAGAAATATCCAGAACATTTACTCTTTTCAGTGGGGGGATAAAAAGAAGCAAGCACACAGTGGCACAGGTTGTGATTAAAAAACAGAGTGGCTGGTAACTGCTGCTGCTAATAATTGCCTCATCATCCATCAGCATTTCAATGAGAAACCAGTGAAAAAGGAGGATGGTATACCTAAAAGACGTTGATCATCTACACGGATGTCCGCTCTTTCTGAGGAATTCCTATCCCCACTTTCAGCTTTGCAAAGCATGTCTCTTTATGGACCATGTTATTAATGAAATGGAAAAGAATGTGCAGGAAAGCCTGCTGTTGTCTGAAATTATCTTTACTTCTGTACTGCCACAGGCAATAACTGTCTCCTCTCCAGAATTCTGGAACAGTGAATTCTTTCTTCACCAGATTAAAAGCAAAAACAATAAAAACAAAACAGAACCACCACCACTGGAGGGAAAATATTTTATCATTATGAAATTATGCTTTTGTTGTTGTATTCTGAGTAGGGTTGATGTGAGCAACTCTTAGGCAATTCTGTTTGTTTTTAATAACCCAAGATTGTTATGAAGATTATCAACAGCCTATCTGATGATTAAAACAATTCCCCGTATTGCTTGTTATTCCAAACTCAATATGTCAGTTAGACATTTGAAAAGCTACACTTTTCCAAGATACCAGTAGTGAATTCTAGCTGCCATGTGGATGTCACTTCTATAATAGTAGGTCATAATGGTCTTAGAAACTGAGAGGATATAAGGGATCTGACTTGATGGTCTGTAGTCTTTGAGGGGAAGAGTCATTAAGGTTTCTGTGAGTCCCTCTAAGACCCTCACAGTCTGGAACCAGAGCCCTTGAGATCATGTAGGGTAGAAGCAGAGGGGTTCTACATTTTCTCACTTTAAATGGTCTGGAAACTTAAGGCTAAAATGCTTCTAGTGTAGCATTTTATATACACATATACAGTGTATAAATTTATATATAGATTTGCATATGTATTTGCATTGTATATGCAAATTTGTATATAAATAGATGCATATTTCAATCTATATTCATTTTCAATGTACAGCTATATCTATATTTTTTCTTTTACCTGTATTTAGATATAGCTTCAAGGATATCTTATGGTAGTTGCTTTTAACCAAAAGTACACATCAGAATTACTTTTGATATTTGGTATAAATTTTACATATAGATAGATAGATAGATAGATAGATAGATAGATAGATAGATATGGCATGAGGCTTAAGCATTTCCAATATGAAAGTGTCCCCAGAGTTTCATTTCTGGCAATATGACAGACTGTAACTTGAATGATTCTCCTGATGGAAACAATTTAAAAACCTAGGGAAAAAATATACATATTTAAATATATATTAAATGTATATGTGTTTATATTGATACATACATATATGTATATATGTGTGATATATATACAAATGCACACACATTCACACATACATATCTTAAAATATATCACTGAGCTGGCAAGAAATAAAGAATTTACAGATGTAAAATAATGTAGTGAAAGCAGAAATCCTGGAAGGTTAGTAGATGCCAGTATCAGCTTTCACCCTCTTGGTATCTCCAAATCTTGATAACCTTGGGTCTCTGGACAAAGTTCAGTACACAGAAGATGAAGCCCAAGTTTCACTTCTTATAGAAAATATATTAGAAAACACCAAATAAAGCTTAGACACTAAGGGATGCCAACTCAGTATAAAGTTTAATGAGAACTAAACACAGAAATTCAGAACAAGGAAACTTGTCAGTCCTGACTTTGGCAATGAATATAAAAAATCCAAAAATAAAACAAATAAAAGAAACTTCTCAGAATTTGCATAATCACAAACTAAAATGCATGTAATTTCTCAGTTTGTGTTTCAGTTTTTATGCTACTTGTTTGAGCATAAAACATCATAAGAAGAATTTAAAGTAGATCCCGGTTTGGTGGGGTCCACTGGTAACTATGAGGTCAATGTCAAATTTTCAATGAAGAAATGCAACTTCAATAAGGCTTCAGATAATGTCACCATAAAGAAATTTCCCAGGAAAATGAGCCTGCAGTGAAAAATCACAAAATAAGGAAGCAAGGCCCTACGGATGAGAACAAGCAGAAATAAAAGAAGAATCAAACTCACAAAGACTTTTGATATCAAAATTTAACTAAATTAAAAAGTAATTATTATGTTTCAAAAAATTGGAATAATGAGCAAGGAACTAGAGAGCATTGAATCAATAAAGAACACTTAAAATAACAAAATAGACACCTAAAATATGTGATAACTGACTTTAGAAATTCAATAGAATGGATTAAATTTTAGTGTAGATACAACTAAATCAAGGTGTATGAGAAGAAATTCAGCCCAGAGAGAACAGATGGAGAGTTTATGAAAGGACAAGACATGTGGAGGATAACATAACAACTTACACAACAATTAAAATTTCTAGAAGGAGATGGTAGAACGAATAGAGATAATATTTAAACATACAATAAAGTTTCCAGAATTATATTGTAGAATGACAGGATACTTCAGACAGAGAAAGCCCCAAAGTTCTCCTAGTAGGATAAAACAAAGTGACATTACACCTAACATGTTATAATAATAAAGGCAAAAACCAAAAACAGAAGAAACTCTGTTTAAAAGTGGTAAAAGTTAGCTAAACTGAAAATATGGCATTTAAACTGATAGCTATCATGTTATCAGCAAAAATGAAAACAAGAAGACAGTAGAATAGTATTTTCAAGGTGCTGATAGGTCATTTTCAACCCAGAATTCTATACCTAGTAATAGTATCTTTAAAAGCTCAGAATGGAAAAAAAAAAAAACCAGAATGAAATCACGAGAGTTTACTACCAACCATTTCTCACTAAAGTAAATTTAAGTCAAAATAAATCTTTTCAAATTAGAAGTCTAAACTGCAAGGATGAATGATGTGCAAAACCATTTATGAATATGGGGGTATATCTAAGTAAACATGAAAATATGAATAATGATTATGGTAAATTTGGGGGTAAAATAAAACAAGATAGAAACAAACTGAGTGTCATAGAAGTTGGTTTAATCTATGAGGAGGAAAGGGAAAAACTATGCAAGAGCATTCTTGTTCTTCTTTATAAAATTACCATTCTTAAATCACATTTCTCCTTATAACTCATTTCTCTGATTCTTTTTTTTTTAACCCTTGATTTGCTAAGGATTTAGAGTTTTAAGATCTTTTTTTTTTTTTTTGATAAATTTTGCACAGGTGGGACTGGGAGAACCGAGTCTAACTCACACTCATTTTGGTATCCTGTCACATCATTTGTCTCAGTTGAAACTGAGACTGAAAAATCCATCTTCAGATACTATTAGACCACAACAGTGCTTTAATTCTGCATTCTCATATATGTTATAGATAGCTGTATTATTTATCTTAGCACAAAATAAAGTCAATAATCAGCTATATGGCATAATTATAAGATGAAGTTTATGTATCCCTAAAAATAAATGAAAAAAAACTTATTTAATATTTTTAGAAATTAAAATTTCTTGAAGACCATTAAGGTATTTCTATTCCAGGAAAATTTTACATTTTATTTGCTTGAATACTTGAGAAAAATTCCAAAACAAGCTCAGTTTTAAAATATAAGCATAAAATTCTGCTTTCAATTTGTCATATTTTTGACATAAACTTTATTTTTGTGTGAAAAATATCAGCTGAAACCTCTTTGACCTTTATTATTCTATGTACCTATTGGGAATTTAATATCCACAAGATGTGGGTGTTGATACATCTTAGTTGTCTCAATGGAATAGAAATCAGTACTGCTATTAAAACAAGACTTTTCAAATTCTCCCACTGCAGTGACCTATAAAGTTCAATAATACTTTGTATGGCATGCTTGCTGGCACGAACAACTACTCAAAACTCTTTACAAGTCATTTATTTCACACTGTTACATGCGCAACCTCATTTTATAATCATTATACTATATTACATATTCAGAGACTACCACTTTTGTGTTAATATGTAAACATTGAAAGTAAAACAGGATACTTCAGATTTCTAAATGATTTATGAAATCCAAAGGGCAATGTAATGTTATAACAATATTTTACAAAAGTGATTTAAGCAATATCTATTCCATACGATGCATTTGTAAAAGCCATGCAAAGCAAGATGAAACATGATCTGGAAATATTAAAAATTATACAGTAAAAATGCATTTTTTTCAATTCTACCCCTGCATTCTCTCCCTTTTTTGGATGAAAGCAAATCTATGCCTGGGGAGCTATTCACGTAAACATTTCAAAGATTTGGTAGGTGGCAGACTTCCTTATTAGATTACAGTCTAAAGGGATCTCTTATTACCAAAGACAACTGTTGCTAATTACCAACATGGAAAAAAAGAAAACTACATTTAATAACTAAATCAAGAGCAGGGATGTGAGAGGTATATATTCATTTTTTTCTTCAAATAGCTTAAATAAATATGGATATATCTTAAGTAGCAAAACTAATATAAACAAAAAAGGTGAGTTTCTCTGAATTATTCTGAAACCTGAACTTAAAGGAGAAGGAAGTTTCCAAATTTAATTTTAAGTATTTTTTTAGTAAATTTTATAAGGAGATGTAAAAGCCTGAAAAGGGATTTTAAAAGGTAGAAGAGTAAGACTGTGAGTGCCACGTTAGTCTTTAATTCGTCACTGCTCCATTTGTCAGTGTATTATTCCCCATGAGATTCTCCACTAAAAATGTATCTTTCTCGTTCTCCATTTCTCTGTCTTAATTTCATGTCCCCTTTGTTTTCTTAAAATGTCGCTCACTTTCTATGTTTTTATTACCTATATTCTCTGAAGCATACAACCAAAAAATTCTTACAGAAATAATACATATGACCATGTTTATTATGTAAAATGTGAAAAATGAGACTATCCATTGTTAAGAATATAATTAAAATTGGGCATCCTTGGATTCTTTAAGATTTCTGGTTGTACGCTAGCAAAGGTTTGACATCTGGCTTGCAGGAAAAAGGCCTTTATCTGTAGCATTTGCCCGTTTCCAGGAGGAAATACTCTCAATGTAGCCATTTTCAAACTACCAATATGAGGTCACTGAACACAGAATTGGGAAGAGATACTAGCAACTCATTTTACAATCCAGTGGGAGCTAGCTCCAGCATACCACTGTGGTATTTTGTTATAAAGTAGCTGTGGTTTTCACAAATCCCAGGGCACTCCAGTGATATATAAAGAATGAATTAATGTGTCTTGAATAAAAATTCATAATTAAACTCTGGTATAATTACAATGAATTCCCCACTGCTAACCAGAAATTCAAGTGTTCCCATTAGTTCAGTAGGAATGCTCAAGATAAGCTTTTCAGGACTACAAAACATTTTAAATGGCCAATGAAATTTTTCACACACCAAAAGCAAATACATTATAATATTTACACAGTTCTAATATGTTGGTTATATTTGTTTACCCTTAACTGTATATATCTGTGTAGCTATTCTGTAACATAAATGTGTTGTGAAATTCAACATTCCACAAACATTTATTTAACATCTACTATATGTTACTTCCCATGAGAGCTGTTTGGCAAAAAAATGGGTAAATGAAATATAAATAATGTCAGATATAAATGTATATACACACATTATTCATGCTAATGGTTGGATATTAAATGCATGTAGTACAAAGCTTTCATTGCTTAAATAGAATCTGCATAATCATTGCCTAAGTGAAAAATTTGAAGGAGACCCCTAGAAACAGATCTATTCCATTTCCCACATCTATGCTTTGTTCTCCTCAAAAGATTCACTTTCACAAATGCAATAACATCTGGCACTAGCAGAAGGAGTTAGAGTTGACATTCTAAGCGACTCTTTTTCTTTTTACCAGTTATACTGGATGACTTTGAGCTATATGATGGGCAAATGAAATAATTAGATCCTTTGTTGCAATTCATGAAAGAAATGTCTCATTAATAATTTGTGAAACGTAATGTACCGAGCATATAGCAGGTATGTGGTGAATGAAAACTGCACACATAGACATAATGAGAGATAATTATAAATTCCTATAATTTCATGTGCAATATTGTGCCTGCTTAATTGTGATGAAAGAAACGGAAGAACAGCTTCAGGGCTAACAGCACATTTTGGCTTCTGTAGGAGGCTTGCTTGCTTGCTTGGGGCGGGAAGAACCGGGTTCCTGATTGGCTGATTCAAAATTAAACAGCTCCCTCCTGCCTTGGGGACTTCCCGCCCTGTGAAGGGTATAAAAGCCTCGCCCGGCTGTTAGTCGGTGTCTCACTCACTTCTCTCCGAGTGGGACCTTGTCTGGACAGTTTGTGTGAGCTTCTATACTTGTACTTGTATAAATCCTTTGCTAATCTTTCTACTTGGTGTTGGTGATTCTCGGGTGTCCTTGGTTGGGACACGGGTCGCATTTACCAGGTAACTCGACTCCAGGCGTGTGGCTCCCGGACCGCAACATAATAACATCAACAGTGAAGGATACTGACAATACTTCCAAAACAATGGGTTAAACAACAGATGTATGGCCTTATCTCCCTAGGATTACCTCAAAAATCTAGAGTTTACTCTCACCATGCTCCCCAAGAGGCCTTTCAAGACCATTACTACCATTACCCAGCTGAGTTTAATGGTCGGTGGATCCTGAACACATAAATGAAGAGCCCAATAACTGAATCAGGAATCTGGAGTTTTCTCAAAGAAGAGAATCCTGGAGTCTCTAGATTTTTCAATATAAAAGGGTAAAGGACAATAGTTGCAGGAAAAAACATAAAATTTCTTTTCAACTTCAGTGTACTAAATATTATAAAATTTATTATACTTCAGTATAATAAATATTATAAAATATTATAAAAATAATATGCTACTGTGAAAGAATTTTCCATAAAGTTAAAATACAATAAAGAAGCAGAAATGGATGCTACTTGAGAGGTGGGAGAGGAACCTCAAGAAGGAAGTGAGCCAGGCGTGGTTTAAACTGAAGGTCTTCCTAAGAGTGCTCTTTGGCTGATGAAGGTTAACCTTGATATTTAAGCCTTTATTATTACTTGTTATTTTTTATTAGGTAAATGTTGCCAAAGTTCAAAAACCAATAATCAAATATTAAAGAAAATAATAACCAAGTCTAAAATATATTTTTCCATTAAGCTGTTAAAAATGCAATAAATTTCTTTCCAAATCAAGCACGTAGCATATAATGTAAATTTAATGATGGTACTAGTGCACATGTAACCACACTTTAAAAACATAACTCAAGGGACTTCCCTAGTGGCACAGTGGTTGAGAGTCCACCTGCCAATGCAGGGGACACAGGTTCAAGCCCCGGTCCGGGAGGATCCCACGTGCCACGGAGCAACTGGGCCCGTGCACCACAACTGCTGAGCCTGTGCTCTGGACCCTGTGAGCCAAAACTGCTGAGCCCATGCACCACAACTACTGAAGCCCGCATGCCTGGAGCCCATGCTCTGCAACGAGAGACGCCACTGCAATGAGAAGCCCGTGCACCGCGGCACGGAGTGGCCCCCCGCTCGCTGAAACTAGAGAGGGCCCATGCGCAGCAATGAAGGCCCAACACAACCAAAAATAAATAAATAAAATAAATTTAAAAAACAAAAAAATCCATAACTCAATATTAATCATCTCTTTAGTTCAATGAAACAACAAACTAAAGGACTTGGAGTGGAGTGACCTAACTGAAAACTACAGACATGGAGCCCAAAGAAGTTTGCTGCTTTCTAAATTGTCTAAAATTTCATGTTATTGTGGAAAGATACTTTTGTTGTTAATGTCTTTTAATGTCTGAATGCTTCAAGGTAATAATTAAGGATAAAAATATAGATCAGAAAAACCATACAAGTTGCTTTAGAATTTGATTCCTCCCAACAAACTGAGGGATAGAATGTGAGTCTTATCCTTTCCCCATTTACCTGTGGCTTCTCTGTTCTCACATGCTTTCATTAAAAAAAACCAACTAAATGAGGGAAAGAATGCAGAGTTTAAAATGTATTATTTATGTGCTTGAAGGCCTCTCTCTGGTCACAGTGGGCCCCTATCACCTCCAAACCTTAAAACGTAGTATGGTAGCTAACATTTATTGAGTGATAATTTTAGGCTATACCTGTAATAAGTTTCTGTATTATCTCATCTAATCCTTTCAAATCCTTATGTTTCCATTTTACAGATGAGGAGACTGAGGAACAAAAAAGTTAAATAACTTTCTCAAAGTCATGCAACTGATGAATTTTGGGGTCAGAATTTTAACTCCTGAAGTTTTATTCCAGACCTTGAGCTCTTTACCAATATATAATATTTCCAAAAGAAAGGAGAAAAGAAAAAGCAACTTAATGAGTAGCGATGAACAAAAGACTGATCTATCACACAAGGGCTGTAACACAGGCATGGCAAATTTGGAAAATTGTGTTCAAATGACATTTCCAGTCACATAGTCCAAGAGTCTGTGTAAAGTCAATGAATTGTCTCTTGGGATCTGTAACTACCCATCCAAACAAAGACAGCAGTAGGGTCATGAATGAGTGGAGTAATAGGTTCAGCA
>NW_006796259.1:2070211-2094772 GCF_000442215.2 Lipotes vexillifer
TCAGCAGGACGGAGGAAGGGAAGAGAAGTTTTAAAGTAAAGCGACTGATGCTTATTTACTCTATTACACTTTATAGCTTAATAACATTGAATTTATTATGAAAGTAAGATTTGCAAATGTGAATTAATATCTAAGATTAATACTGAATTTTTTAATTTGGTAAATTTAAAATTACATGCCACATGTAAACTTTTACCCCAAAAGAAACCATAAAAATTCAATATATTCCTTCATGTTAGTCTGTTTTTCTAATCTCAGTTCTAAGATTCAAAGAAGTTTTATCAAAAGTGTTCTCTTGAGCACAATTGTAACTTCTATTTGATTCAGTATTGGAATGAGTTGGACTGAAAGTTTAATATTGACTGAAAAATATAATTCTATATTACATATCTCAGTTTTCACATTTGAAGAATAGAAATTTAAACATTCTGAACATCAGAACAAGCAACAACACTATACATATATTTCAGGCACAATGTACTTCCTGCCCTAGGGAAGGTTTGGGCAGTTCATTTTTTTCCCCCTTCCTTATAGATAAAGATTTCACTGTGATGTGAATTTTAGAGCTGTTTCTATCTTGTAAAACATGTATATTTAATTCTAGTAAGTAACCATTCAGGCTTTTCCCATGTATCAAGTTGTTTTCCAAGCATGTAGTTTTAACTATAACACTTTTATACAAGTGCAAGGGAAAAAAGTTGTGACTGGAACAAATTAGATATGTTCCTCTCCATCCTACCCCAGGGAATTTTTTTTCACAGGGAGAATAGAGCAGGCTACTATTACTGTAAATTATATTCCTACCACTATCATTTGTAGTGTTTCCAGAAGAGTATTTTAAAATCATCATAAATATGAATTTTGAAATAAAAAGAATATGTCACAAATAAATAAGCCTTGCATCATATTATGACTACAAGTTATGTTTAATCTAAAAATATGGGGGAAGGCAATTATACTTTCAAAGTATTTGGTGGATTTAGCCAGATTTTATTTTAACTTTTTAAAAAAATGTAGATTAGTAAACACTTAATCCTTACAATGTTTTCAGAATATAAAATTTCCTTCAGTTTAACCATCTAGCTGTGATTCATGGTAAAAAATCATGCAGTAATATGAGACTTCAGTAAAAGTCTGAACAATTAAATATATATAAAATAGGGAAATTATTTTTCTTAGGCATATTCATTATAATTAAGAAAATAAAAGTGTTTCTGTATCTTAAGATTTAAACTGTCAGTATCATGCCACATAAATGTTTGCTCAAAAATGTTTTTTCTGTTAATAATTTTGATATGTAGCTTTAAGGTTTTACTTTTCTAGACTAACTTTTTTTTTTTTTTTTTTTTTTTTTTTTGCGGTACACGGGCCTCTCACTGGCGTGGCCTCTCCCGCTGTGGAGCACAGGCTCCGGACGCGCAGGCCCAGCGGCCATGGCTCACGGGCCCAGCCGCTCCGCGGCATGTGGGATTTTCCTGGACCGGGGCACGAACCCGTGTCCCCTGCATCGGCAGGCGGACTCCCAACCACTGCGCCACCAGGGAAGCCCTAGACTAACTTTGCATGATGATGAGTACACAACTTTATTTCATAATGTATAAGAAAACTGGAAAATGCTGAATAATGGGAAAGATAATTATAAAACCTTCAAATAAAATTGTAAGATACTTTATGTTTAGAGAAGTTGGTTGTATTCTATATTGTCAAAATATGACTTATAAATTAATGTAGAAAAATCAACCCCTCTCAAATCAAGTATCCTAGGGATGAGAATACAATCAGAATAGATAAGAAATAAAGGAATGTGAAAAAATAAAGGTACAACTGGTGGGGAGAATAAGCCTGAAAAGTGGTCTTAACTGTTCGGGTGTATTTGAACCTTCTGAAAACATGATGAAAGCTAGGATTCTATCCACAAAAATACCCATTTACCCCTACCCTCAAAAGTTCTGCAAAACTGCAAACATCAGCATTATTTCTAAAGAGTTGCACGGCTTCATGAAAATAGTTCATACCCTCTAGGTTAGAATTCTTGGCTCAGACCAAGATTCCAAACCTAGGATGAGGGTTAGATGTTAACCACTAAGGATGCTAAACAGTACAGTAAGTAGGAGGATACAATATGACCCTCTTAAAATAGAGAGCCCAAGTGGATAAGCTGCCACCAAATTGCTTAAAGATCCTGAACCTATAGATTTTACTGGCCCCAAGGATGGCCCAGTAACAGCTTGAAGCTAATACTAAGGCCACCAGTTCAGGTTATAAAAGCTAGTTAAACCACATATATCAAAAATGTCTGGGCTTCCCTGGTGGCGCAGTGGTTGAGAGTCTGCCTGCCGATGCAGGGGACACGGGTTCGTGCCCCGGTCCAGGAAAATCCCACATGCCGCAGAGCGGCTGGGCCCGTGAGCCATGGCCGCTGAGCCTGCGCATCCGGAGCCTGTGCTCCACAACGGGAGAGACCACAACAGTGAGAGGATCCCCTCCCCTCAAAAAAAAAATGTCTCAGGAGATTGACATTTTAGCTTCAGGACCTACCAGCAGAAGAACTGTGTGGATCTCAAAAAGAGGAAAAGAGGCCCATTACCTAGTGGATGCCAGTCATATTAGGAAATGAAATCCACAAAGGCACCTTGGAACCCCAGAGGTCACTATCAGGAGATGCAAAGCAAGCAAGCCTGTCCCTACCTTAGGCAAAAGGTAAATGGGATCTTTTGCCCCAAAGTATTAGCAATCCCCTGTCCCCAAAGCCTGCAGGTAAGCTAGTTAAATGCAAATAAATCCTTTGTTGTGCCTATTGATCTTATTGTGTACAGCCTGGATAATAGGGTTGTTAGTTGACCACTCAGGCCTAACTCTGTCCCAGGAGATGTGCTGGAACAAAATCAGCCCGCTGTAGCAATGTATCACATGATGACTGAGTGCCAGGTGCTAGCAGGCGCTGTTAGAAGGGCTTCAGCCAGTGTGCTACGAGGTGTAGATTTTGACCCAGAGCTCACATCCCTCTACATTTAATAGTGCCAACAGAAGCCATGTCTAAACCAGTCACTGTCTCCTTATACCATGCCTCAGATTTTATTACAGGCAGAATGGCTCTCCCAGTGTAATCAAATCAGACCCATCTGGCTGGCAGGTTTGTGCTCTAATGATCCTACTGTAATATTAATGAAGTGATATCTGGATTGTAAAGCTGCCATCCACAAAATGTCCCTACAGTTTAGAACATCAGCGTGCTCAAAGATGTATGCATTATAAATCGGTCCCCACAAAGCTAAGTCACAGGTATCAGTGCACCTGTGATGATCTGATGGAGGTCACTGAGATCTGCTCAACCAGCAGTAGAGCCCAGATTTCTAAGTCCATCCCTAGCCAAGCCTCTAACATATATACTCAGAATTTAACATCAGCCAGCCATGACTGCCCTTCATGAATCTTCACTGGGGAAGGCCGCCCTCCCCCCTGGCGGGCCTCTGTCACTCCTAAATACAACCACACATCGGACAATGTCTCTCTAGCCCAAGAGAATGCTCTTGGAGACAACTGCACCTCAGATGTGAGGCCCCAACTGAAGAGAATGATGAAAACTAAAATACTGCCTGTAAACAAAGGACGTTGCAGCCCTCAAGCCATGACATTACAGCCACCAGGATGGTGAGTTCTAAGGGAACTCAGAATAGAAACAGGATGCCCACCATCTAGCAGTCAACTGCTGCAATCACCCCCAACAGTGCACTGGGAGGAAACTCAGAATGAGAAAACATAGGATACTGGCTCCAGATAGCTGAGGTATACATCAAAGGAATAATTTCAGTGGGCCCAGACTCCTGCATCTTTCCATACCGAGAAAAGCACTCAATTCCTTAACTTGAGATATCTGTTTCTCTTTTATTAACAGTAATCTTTTGATGTTCTGACTACCCAGTTTTCTTGCCAAAAACTCCTATATATTCTGGCTTTCCCCTTCCTTTTCGGAACAGGTTTTTCAGCATTAACTGAGATGATGTGTCCCGGGCTCAAAGTCCTAAGAATGTCTGCCGAATAAAACATAACTCTCAACCTTTAGGTTGTGCATTTTTTCAGTCAACAGTGACAAGGCAGATAACATGCCCCAACCTCCTTGGACTTTGGGATTCTGCCCACCCCCCATCCCAGGTCACCTCTGCACCAGGATGAAAATGAATGACTGTGGCGACTGTCAAACTTGAGACCAAGTTACAAAATTACCTCCAGCTGAAGAACCCTGAGGACCCTACAAATACTATTTCTCTGAAGTTGCTACCTGCTTCCCTCGTGAAACTTGCCTCTGTGGAAATGCTTGCAAAACCTTGAGCAAGTCCCCTGCCAACTGCCAAGCAGCACTAGATACCACCTTTCTGGCAAGCCAAGCCACGTGTTCGCAGCCACGCCAGCCACAATAAGGTAATTCCTGCAATACCCATAACGAGACCAGCTTAGATCCCAAGGTTAGGGACCTCTTCCTGCTATGGTCACTGCTCAGTGTACTAGATGACAGCTTTGGCTTTCTACCTGATATATCTATGACAGACTCTATCCCCTTCATTGTTCCCACCACCACAGACACCTCTTTATACCCCAAATTGCCACCTCCTCTTCTCTCCACATCTTATCCATAAGCCCCTCCCCACTGTACATCACAATCCTGCACAAATGGGCCAGATTTAATGGATAAAATATATTCATACAAAACTCCAAGACAGCAGGCCTTACAAGAAAAATGATGTTGGATATGTCACCATGAAGGGCTGACCTACAGTCCCATGTCACAGTCTACTTCACAGTTCCTAGTGATCAGCCTGTTACGCTGATTCCCTCCGAAGCACCGGAAACCTCATTTAAGCTTACCAAAATTCTGTTCCTTTTGGTTTGAACTGACCAGTGTGGCCTTATCTGGGTAACCCCAAAGTACTCACCCAAGGACCCTAATAAAGGCATGTGCCCCAGGTCCTGCTGCTCTGTGTGGCCTCTCCAGACATTCTGTATGCCTCTTCCAGGACCTGTGAGTAATCAGCTCTATGTCACTTTGTTTTCTTGGAACATGGTTCACCATCAAATACTCCCAGACACTACTTAACAAATGTCACTCCAACAAAGGCACAGCAAGGAGCCTAGGACCTTTCTACATGACCCTCTCTTGCTGCTTCTCATGGCTGACTTCTTATCCTTCAAATCTCAGTTCACATATTATTTCCTCAGCCTCTTTGACCATCATATTTAAATAAGGACCTTCACTTCATTTCTCCTTCCAGGAATACTTTTTGATAAAATTACCATGTTTTGATCCACCGTAGTACTTACCATAATTTATTAACATTTTTACTTCTCTATTATCTGTCCCCTTGAACTATAACGTCCATATCTTGTTTACTATCATGTCTCCAATATGTGGCACCATGATCTGTAAATAGCAGACTCTCAATAAATATCCGTTGAATTAAAAAGAATGAGTGAGTAGACTCTCCATCTCAGAACTATGAAGAACTTCAGAATAGCTTCTATATTAGAATTCTACCTTCAGGCATCTTTGGGGATTTATTAGAGAAAAAAAGTTTAGAACTAGAGCTCGAGCATTTTAGTAATTTCTGCCAGTGAATTATGCAGCCAAGAAAGGAACTTACATCCATTTGAAATGTGAAATAATAGTCCTCATTTGTCACAGTCTTGGATATTCACATTCATGTATTTGTAACTAAAAGATTTTGCAGAAAGGCAATAAATGGTGCATCAGAAGTCATCATTATAAAATTATATATTTAAAGCTGCTAGTATGCCTTTAAAGTTATTTTCAATTGAAGAATACAGATAAATTAAGTCAGCATTCCCCCCACCAAGTTGTTAATTTAATCAATGTAGAAGCAAAACAAAAACAACCAAACAATAAAACTATGCACCAACTCTTTCAGGGTCCTTTCTGCTAGCTGTCCTTTTCCCTTATGTTCAAAGCCCTTTCTTATCCTCTTCCCTTCTGATCTCCCTACATGATGTATTCTTTCAGCTTATGAATAACAAAGGATTGTGACTCTAAAAATCTAATAGGAATAGCAACAGCACCTTCACATTGGGTATCTAGCAAGTAACACTGCAGATGATAAACACAGATGGAGATGTTGCTGCTTCCCTGGGATCTGTGAATTCTAAACACTAAGAGACACCTTCTTCCGGCTCCACCTCCTTTACAAACAGTCCTTGTCAGTTGTTCAGCAAAGAGGAAAGAATGGTTGTATCCATTTTCTTTGTTATCCCTTGTGCAGTTTAAGAGATTTAAATATGACTTTCAGACACTATGCTTTAAGGGACAGACTACTGAAAGATAAATAAACGATTGTTTCTGGCATCTAGTTTCTAAGAGATTAAATGGGAACGGAAGCCCTCATGGCCCCTTCGGATTGACACACAGATACTGCTATTAATTCAGCTTTCGGCCTTGGCTGAACCAATCATTGGTGATTAGGCTGAAGGATTAGAACAACAGTCATCTGGAAATTTGCTTTAAGAAGCAGGTAACTAGGCATCAACGAATCCCTAAAGTTTAAAATTAGACAAACAACAGCCATGGCCACACAATAAAACAGCAAGAGGCTATATTTACAAAGCCCAGACTTTCCTGTACTCCGTGATATCTTTTTCACTTTCCCCTAGATGAGAGGGTGGGTGGGAAGGGGGACAGTGAGTGTGTGAGATTGTGTGTGGGGGGATGGGTGTGTGTGTGTGTTGGAGTTGGGACAGGAAGGCAAAGGAGACCAAAACACATAAAGAAACAAAAAACAGAATATGTAGTACTATGGTGTTTAGGGTCTCTTTCCTACCATCTACTTGCTCTAATTTCTAAGAGAAGATTGAATTTACAATCAAAATATGGTAAAAGGAAAAATGGTGAAAGATTCTGATTAATCCTCTTACTACTTATTTTATCTATATTTTTACAGTTTTCTATCCTTTCAGTTTTAAGCTGTTGAAGTATAGAAACAAAGTTATTAAATTTTGTCTAATATTCAGCTCCTTGTGACTACATATTTCTCAGTGTTTAAAATGAACTCTTTTGCATGTTTTGCCTGAAGTCTAGAACACAGCAAGAGATATATTTATTAGTATGTTTTATTACTTGCATTCATGAAAGTTTCCATGTTGGTCCTGCTTTTTCCAGCTCTTAAGTCTAATCACCTTAACTTTGGAGAGTCTATCAAATTCCATCTGTTAGTTTATTCCCACCCTGGTAATCACATTAACCAGCCAAATATAAAATCCATCTTCAGCAAACAGGAGTTTTCAGCAACCAGTATCTTTCACCATGATTATTATTCTACTGTTTTATGCATCCTTGCTTACTAGGTCTTAAAAGTACAGCACAAAATAACCTAAGGTCCTGACTTCCTTGGGGATGTTACAGGGTATATTAAGCAAGTCCTCTATGGGTGTCTACAGCCACTGTGCATCAAACATCATGTGCTTACTTTACAAACTGTAGAGCAGGGGCATAAATGAAGTACAGATTAAATTGAAGTTTCTTGTGAGGTGACTATATATTATTTTTGATGGTGTTTTCCACAATGTTTACAAACATCGCTGGCTACAGATAGATTTTCTGCACCAAATGGCCAAATCCTGGCTCTACATTTATTCCTTTCTGTGGTTTGCCCTACTCTCTGCATAGTTAAGACCCTAAGACATAGCTAAATAGTTTAACAAGCTGCATTTATTGTAAGACAATTTGGCTATATTTATGAAATTGAATTCTATTTTTCTCAAAGTCAGGCTTGATGGCAGGCTTATTCTCAAGGCTTATTGTTTAAATTTGTCAGTTTCTAACTTTTTGATCACCAATACCCCTGAGAGATAGAGCATACTGTCATGTGTGTCTAAAGTAAAATAGCCCCACAAAGGGATTAAATCAAAATCTCACTGGGTAGCAGTATCTTTCACTCAACAAATAGTTGTTCACTGGTGAATTTGGCCTAGCAGCACTGGATGATTATAAGAACTGCACTTATGGCTATAGAACACCTGTGATGTCTGGCTCAAACTGAGACATGCTGAAAGTGTGAAACACACAACAGACGTTGAAGACTTTGAATGAAAAAACAATATAAAATATCTCAATATTTTAAAATACTGTCTATGGGTCATAAGGGTAATACACTGAATATACTATGTTAAATAAATATACTTTAAAAATATTTTTATGTGCTTCTTTTCACTTTTCTATGTGTAGCAACTAGAACACTTAAGTTATATATGTGATTTGCATTGTCTACTGGATGGTGCCAATTTAGAAAGATTCTGAAGTTCTGTTGTCTTCTTAGGAGTCATAATTTTAAGAATAAGGCTGCCGATATTACTCAGAGATAAGAGTTTTCAATCAAAACAGCTACCTGGTTCTTTTTTTTTATTTCATTTTTTTTTATTGACGTACAGTTGATTTACAATGTTGTGTTAGTTTCAGCTCTACAGCAAAGTGATTCAGTTATGGACACACACACACACATATTCTCTTTTTAGATTCTTTTCCCTTATAGGTTATTACAAAATATTGAGTATAGTTCCCTGTGCTATACAGTAGGTCCTTGTTGGTTACCTATTTAATATATAGCAGTGGTTATACGTTAATCTGAAACTCCTAATTTATCCCTTCCTACCTTTCCCCTTTGGTAATCATAAGTTTGTTTTCTATGTCTTTGAGTCTATTTTTGTTTTGTATGTAAGTTCACATGCATCAAATGTTTTTTAGATTCCACATATAAGTGATATCATATGATATTTGTCTTTGTCTGGCTTACTTCACTTAGTATGGTCATCTCTAGGTCTATCTGTATTGCCACAAATGGCATCATTTCATTCTTTTTCATTGCTGAGTATTATTCCATTGTATATATGTGCCACATCTTCTTTATCTATTCATCTGTGGACATTTAGGTTGTTTCAATGTCTTGGCTATTGCAAATAGTGCTGCAATGGACACTGGAGTGCATGTATCATTTAGAGAAATACAAATCAAAATTACAATGAGGTATCACCTCACACCGGTCAGAACGGCCATTATCAAAAAGTCTACAAATAATAAATGCTGGAGAGGGTGTGGAGAAAAAGGAACCAACTCTCCTACACTGTTGGTGGGAATGTAAATTGATGCAGCCAATATGGAGAACAGTATGGAGGTTTCTTAAAAAACTAAAAATAGAGCGCAATCCCACTCCTGGGCATATGTCCAGAATAAAACATAACTTGCTCTTGTGTGGCAGATTCAGTTGAGTGTTAGAAAGGCATCTATGGGAAAAAGAAGTCTGAACTTGGGAGAGAGTCTATCTACCAGGTACTGGTTTATTGAAACAACATTTCTTATCCCAAATAATAACATACTGTAGAAAAAAATAGTTCATTGATAATAATAAAAGAAAGGGTCTTTTGATTGTTGGTAACAAATTTACCAAGGTCTATTTTGGTAAATATCATAGTGGATATGCAGTAGAGAAAGACAGAGTTGGTGCTAATTTACTTAGAGTTCAATGTGAGTAGCTTTCTTTTTAAAGTTTTGTACCTGCCTGAATCTCTGTCTGAGCTTCTGAAGGAAAGAATATCTGTTCTCATTACGCTTTGTTACATGTAAGATGACTTGCTTAGGTACTTTGGATATAATGGAAAATCAAATTTAATGGCGTCATAGGCCAACTTGGGACCACAGAATGATTTCACCAACCAATACCATCAGGAATCATTCTTGAGCTACTGGGAATATAATTTGGATGTGGACAGAGGAAAGGAGGTTTTTGCTTTTCCTCAGTGTTACTTCCAGTAAAAGAAAAGAAAAAGGGTGAGGTCAAGGTGTCCTGGAGCAGAGAAGTGGTAGAGAATGGACGGGAGGCTTTGATTCCCAGTATATGTCTTTGTAGAAATTGTGAAGGAAGTGCTGGTGGTGGCCAGGCTTTCAGGTCATGACTGTAGTTTGAACGAGCTAAGTGGCACTCCTAGTTGCAAGATGTCAACGGCACGTCAAACAGTACACTCATATTGTATGGCCACTTCTAACGTTATCTCTGTTTGAATTTCTTGCTTTTGAAGATGTTTTTAATATTTAAATATTAAATATTAATACTACTCCTGGACTCTACCATCTTTGTCTTCAAGTACAGGAAAAAGCAAAGTATGATTTATTGGCATTGATTCCCAAGAAATCATATTTCATACATTTTCAAAAGTCATTATCACATTAAAGCATTTAGACTACTTGAACAGAATAGAAACTTTGCGGTTTTTAAAAATATTAAATTTAAAACATTTTATTAATTAAAGATACTAAAATAGAACTTGTTTCAGTCAGCTGATACAGTGGAAAGGAAAGTGTTTTCAAACAGTATTCACTTAGTGGAAAAGGGAATACATATTTTGAAATGAAGGCACCTGTTCTATTCTCCAAAGACTTGGCTTCATTTTGATTGGAGTGAAGCTATATGAGCCCAAATTCCAATTCAAATAAAAGATGACTGAGATATGGCTACATTATTCACTGTCCTAATAAACTGCCATATGGATTGGGCTGGGACTCAGGAGATAGGAATTGAAAGTAAATGTAACAAAAGTCTTGTTCATCATAAGTGTAGAGGGACTAGAATCAATGTGAAGGTGCCATGCTATTTCACATAACCAAACAGCAATTTGGTTATCAAATCGCCTTACTATTAGGCAAGATCAAATCAAACTGTACAGATTTAATATGAAAGGTTTTTTCTTCTCTCATAAATGATTGGAGCTTAGATTGTAGTATTTGAATTTTTTCTTACAAATGGTTTATAGACCAGAATTCAGATGAGTGGAGTCATCTCTTTCCATGGGAGCTATCAAGTTGTACTGTGTAGGTCTTGGGGTCTAGCAAGTGGACTGATACATCTATGACATTTAAAGTATTAAGTACTTGAATGGGAAAAAATGTTTACAAGTAATATGACTGATATTTATATATATATATATATATATATGTATATATATACACACACATACACACACACATACATATAGGTTAATATCCAAAATATATAAACAGCTCGTACAACTCAACATGAAAAAAAACAACCACCCAATTAAAAACATGGGCAGAAGACCTGAATGGACATTTTTCCAAAGAAGGCATACGGATGGAAAACAGGCACATGAAAAGGTGCTCAACACTGTTAATCATCAGAGAAACGCAAATTAAAACCACAATGAGCTATCACCTCACACCTATCAGAATGGCTATCATCAAAAAGAACACAAATAACAAATGTTGGCTAGGATGTGGAGAAAAGCGAACTCTTGTACACTTTATGCTGTTGGTGGGAATGTAATTTGGTGCAGCAACTGTGGAAAACAGCATGGAGGTTTTTCAAAAAACTAAAAATAGAACTACCATATGACCCAGCAATTCCACTCCTGGGTATATATCCAAAAAAAACCTGAAAACACTAATACAAAAAGATACATGCACCCCAATGTTCACAGCAGCATTATTTACAATTGCTAAGATATGGAAGCAACCTAAGTGTCTATCAACAGGTGAACAGATGAAGAAAATGTGACATATATGTGTGTATAATATATATATAGAATACTACTCAGCCATAAAAAAGAATGAAATTTTGGCATTTCCAACAACATGGATGGACTTGGAGGGTATCATGCTAAGTGAAATAAGTCATACCGAGAAAGACAAATACTGTATGATATCCCTTATATGTGGAATCTAACCAATACAACAAACTAGTGAATGTAACAAAAAACAAACAGACTTGCAAATATAAAGAACAAACTAGTGGTTACCAGAGTGGAGAAGAAAAGGGGGAGAGGCAAGACAGGGGTAACAGATTAAGAGGTACAAACTACTATGTATAAAATAAATAAGCTACAAGAATATACTGTACAACACAGATCATATAACCAATATTTTATAATAACTATAAATGGAGTATAACCTCTAAATTGTGAATTACTAGGTCATACACCAGTAATTTATATAGTATTGTTTATCAACTATACCTCAGTTTAAAAAATAATAAAGTATTCAGTACTCTGTGATTCAGTGCTTCTGAACATTTAATCCTTATCTTTCATAGTTCAAAAGCAACATGTCACTGCTATAGATATTTTAATTTACAAATTGATTATATATAGTATGTATGTATGTGTGTATGTGTATATATATATATATATACACATACATACATACATACATACACACACACACACATACATAACCCAACATACATATATATGGGCATACATCTGATATTTATATTACTAAAGATCAAAAGAAACAACTGGATCTCAGCTGAACTTATCACTTTGCTAATAGTGACAATGGCAATAGAACTTCTCATGGAGCAACCTACACACCAATGATCTTTCATTTTGACAACAGGAATCATAAAACTTCAATTCTAAATAATAAATCAAATTGTTGACATTTTACCTAAATCAATACTCTTCTCATTTTGAAGAAAAAATGAATACTCCTTTAAATGAAATTAAATAATTTATTGCTTAAATAGACGAGCAAAAATAAAAAAGAAATGCCAAAATTGCTATATTTTATAATTACCCTTATTTATTATGTCCTTATGTTTCTGACCAAGTTTTCTAATTTCATTAGATTCTGATTTTCAAATTTCGTTGTAGGAAACGTATTGCTTCCATGTACTTATTTTTAAAAATTCAATACATTTGAACTGCTTTATTTTTTGTTTGCCAAAATTTTAGACTAATTGGAGTGCAGTTTAGACATTCATAAGTTATATTTCATGCAAAATATGATTCAGTCAGGTAGCATTACAGCAGTCATATTTATAATGTTAAGCATTTAAATTTTTATATTTTATGTTTTAAAGGGACAGGTATATCTTGAAATACATATTTAATATTTTTTGCCTATAGCGTTGCTTCTAAAAACATGTTTCCTATAAATGAAAAGCATATTGAATTTACCAGAAAATTTCATTCATAAAATGTAGACCGCTGACATTTTTATGCATCAAATATTTTATGTACCTATCTGACATACTGACAGACATAGGATGGTGATCTATGACTAGACTTTAATTAAAAATTTCTATCCTGCCTCATTATTTTAATTACAAAACTACATGCCATGTTTGGCACATAAAGACGTTGGTAATCTAGTCCTACCTCAACCTCAGGCCACTTTCAATCTCACACTTTTTTTTTTTTTTTTTTTTTTTTTGCGGTTCGCGGGCCTCTCACTGTTGTGGCCTCTCCCGTTGCGGAGCACAGGCTCCGGACGCGCAGGCTCAGCAGCCATGGCTCACGGGCCCAGCCGCTCCGCGGCATGTGGGATCTCCCCGGACCGGGAGCACGAACCCGTGTCCCCTGCATCGGCAGGCGGACTCTCAACCACTGCGCCACCAGGGAAGCCCCAATCTCACACTCTTGAGGTAACCAAGAACAGCTTTCCACAAGGTACCATATCCTTTTAGGGAAAACAATGGTATATTTCATGTTAATTAAAATAATGGTTCGTAAAGTTGAATAATGGTTGACGTGACCAATTATCACTATAAAGTAGGTGCTAAACCTAATTTTACACACTCCTGAAAAATGACTCAATCTTAATCTATCAAAGTTTTGCTTTTTAAGTTCAAAGTTTCTGAATAAGCTTAGAATCTTGGACGTTTTAAGTGTAATTTAGCAGTGGGATAAATGTTTCAAGAATACAGACCATTGGAAGAGACAGTATTTAAATTCAGAACCCTCTGACTCCACAGTTTTTGTTTTATCCACTAAGCCAAATTATTTCTCAGTAAAGTACTAGTCAAATGTCAATAGTCATCACCACCACTTTGGGTCCTGATGTGCACTTGCCTCTAACCATAAAGGTAGGTATTTGCCTATGAGGATATACCTATGTTGAAATTAATAGCAGCTGTCTGGGGAGGCCCATGACCCTCATAGGTAGGACCACTGTAATATTTACCTTACAAACTGGAACTTTTTAAGGGTAAAAGGAGGAATTATTAGTAACTATGCTGTAACAATAAGAGCAAATTGAGTCTCAGGCAAAAGCAGAAGTATGGTCATGCCATTCTGAAGGAAAGCAAGATGGAGTTATGCTTTTTAAACTCCTAATGTTCATTTTAACACACTTCGATCCTTTAACTATTCATTTCAGTGATATGAGGCAGGTATTTTTATCTTCATTTTAAAGTTGAGGGGAGTGAGGCCCAAAACAGGTATGACAATGAATAATAAGTGAAAGAACTGACATTTATGCAATGAATGATCTACTAGACTTTGCAGCGTATTTTTATTTCTCAGAGCCAAAAAAGTAATTTAAAAAATTGGATTGATTACTTATTATATGATGCAAAAGATTATGATAGAGTTAATGAAGACTATGGAAAGAATGCTGTTGAAACCATACATTTTCATTATAAATGTTTCAAAAAATAGCACAACAAATCAATGTTAGAGGCAGTGGAATGCTGTTGCTCAACCTTTGGTGATTCCCAAATTGGCCTTTTTAACCTCTTCAATAATAGTTTTCAAAATTTAGGGTAAAGATTGATTTGTGTGTGTTCTAAAACTTTCCCAGAATTCATAACCAGTGGTCTAAAAATGTAATAACACAGTGGTCTAAAAATGTAAATATGACATTTACATTTGTACCATGAATGTTTCCTCCTAAAGAATTTGTCATCCTAAAAAATTTTGGTTTATGTTTGTTTACTTCCATTGTCTCAAAGAATTTGGGGGATTTCATTCTTAAATTATATAAAATTATTCTTTAATCCTGTGATGATTTTAGCAGTAAAAAACTGCCTTGATAATTTGAACAGTCAAGACATTTGCATCTAGGCCTCTTTGATTTTGATGAGGTTTGCTCTATAGATTAACTGCATGTGTATAAAAGAAGGCACCAAAGTTTAATCAAGGACTAAATGACTTTAGACAATAAGGAAGGAAGTGAAAGGACAGCATCTTTAGTTGTAGAAATGCCTTTAAGGTCTTGGATTCTGACATTCTGAGAAGTTAATGGCTGTATAACAATAATAGTCAAAATCAAAACAATGTTACTCATCATTTATGGAACCCATGCTATATATATGTCAGGCAGAGCGCTAAGTATAATACTTTGCATACATTATATCTAATTCTTACAACAAACTTCCATTTTGTAAACGAGAACAGTGAGACTGAGAGCAGTTATGTAAACTGTCCAAGGTCGCACAGCTAGTGCACAGTAGATCTTGTAATTCAAGCCTGAGTTAATTTCCTAACTCACCCCATTCTCCCCATCCCAAATAGTTCCCATTTCTTAAGTGTCAGTGACAAAACTTGTTGTTTGTAGAGCACTGAATATCTTTTTAAAAAATGCTATGCTCTGAAATGTTTAAAGAAGATTTAAAAAACCCAGAATAGTTCATATGTCTCTTTGTTGTTAAATAAAGATGATACTTGAGTGTAATCCTCAGGATTTTACCCATGCTGGAAGTAAACCCAAAGTGCAGGTATGTTTTCTCCAGCATTTGTTTTTTGTTTTTGTTTTTTTAAGTAATTAATTTACTTTTATTTTTTTGGCTGCTTTGGGTCTTGGTTACTGCGTGTGGTCTTTTCTCTAGTTGCAGAGGGGGGTGGCTACTCTTCGTTGCAGTGCGTGGGCTTCTCATCGCGGTGGCTTCTCTTGTTGTGGAGCACAGGCTCTAGAGCGCTGGCTCAGCAGCTATGGCACACGGGCTTAGCTGGTCTGTGTCATGTGGGATCTTCCCAGCCAGGGCTCGAACCCATGCCCCTGAATTGGCAGGTGGATTCTTAACCACTGCGCCATCAGGGAAGTCCCCAGCATTTGTTTTTGCAGCTCATTTTTGAGCTACTTATACATACTGTGAGGATGATTACTTTTCAACTCCTTGTTTGTCATAGTGAATATGACCTAAAAATCTGAAGGATAATTACTTCATAAGTCATAAAGACTCAGGCTAATTAGCTGTGGCATTTTGCAGTATGGGAAAATACTCACACAAAGGTTCTGAAGGTCTGTATTTTTCCTTATGTTTCTTTCTGTTGCAAATGTGTACTGCCCTCAATGCCTTTAGGCCATCTTCCTCTAGGGAGTGCAATTCATTTTCTAGCATCTTAAAACAGTCCTTATATGAGGGGATAAACAAGTAAGTTTGACATATACACACATCCCTCTCATATTTAGTAACATGAACTATTTTCTAGCATATTTCATCTCCATTTTAAGGAAAGTAAATCAAAACATTTCAATCCCCTGAGAAAATGTAGTAAGTGATAAAAAAAAAATACTGATGATTTTTAGTAGACTTTATGAAAACTAACTCAAAATTATTTCCAAATAATAATAGTTTCCAGTTATTGAGGACTTGACTCTTCACAAACATATTATTTAATTATCTGACACTGTTAGGATGTAGGTAACATTGCTATGCCAATTTTATAAGTGGTAAAAATAAGCTAGTGAATTTAATTAACTTGCTGTGTCTACACAGAATTCAAATTTGAACCAACACTATTAAACACTATTACATATAGGTCTCTCAAAGAACAAATTATTTAATTGATGACAATCACCCTTGTTTCATAGATTGAAAGCCTTAAGTAATTTAAGTGAGTGGTGAAAATAAAACTCCTGAATTTCTCCACTGTCCTTTTCAGAAAGATCGAAATTAACTGGAAAGCACTGCAGCTTTAAACACCAAGTAAGTATAATGTAAATTTTCTCATAAAACCACCACAGGGTTAGACAAATTGACAATACTGAATATATATTTGATATATGAATTATGTGATGAAAGTAAATCTGAGAGGCTACTCAGGAAGACTGTCATAACCCAGACTGCTAAAAATAGTTATTTTTCTTTTCATAAGCAAAAAAACTGATAAAGTCTGATGGTAAGAGAATCTTGGATCAATTGTCCTACCATACAATTTTACTATCAAAAGTACCATGAAGATATTGCCCACAAAATTTATTCCTGGGCACATTGAAAGAGTAAGGACATTCATATGCTTCAGAGATTAAATCTATCAGTCCAAGGGTGCATGAATAATATGTGAATCATTCTGTTGATGGTGAAGGAGATAGTGATTGTTGGTATTCACACCTTTCTTAAATCATGTGCTGACATTAAAATAAGTGTATTTTCTCTTTTAAGTTTTTCTGCTTGAGACATTGCTCACGAGGGGAAAAGAGGGGAAAAAGCAGAATTGTTCTCTTAAAAGAAAACATACTCAGTTAAAACTGAAAGTATATTCGAAATATAAGTTCCTTTTCAAATTTAAAATAATTCTTTCAGCTCTGAGAACACAAGAAAAGATGATGGATTCGTTGCATACCATGAATATGCAAGTTGAAACTCCAAGAAAATGGTGTAACATTTTAAAAGGTGAAATTAAAAAGTTATTATTGATTTTATAGTGCTTCTTTACAGTTTTCATAAATTCCTGCTATTGCTCCAGCTATAGTGACATATTTTCTTCAACAAGGTTATTATGTATAATACATGGAAATATATGCCATGTGTTTTTAGTGTATATAGTGCTTTGGCCATGGAAGATTAACTTGTCTTTAAGATACTGATATTCTTGTTGAGGAGACAAGACTAACATCAATAAATAGAGAAAAATTAAAAGTATATGACAAAATGCTAAAACGTGGTACACAGACTGTAGGTAACCTAATACTTGAGAGAAGAGAAGACTATTAAGTGTTGGACTAGTCAGAGGGTTATTCAAGCCTGGAGAGGCTTCCTTTGTATGTCACTATGAGTCTATACTTGCCACCTGAGTCAAGTTGGGCAAGTTATTCTACTTCTCTGAGCTTTCGTTGCTTATTCTCTTGAAGATATAAAATAATGCCTATATCAGAGGTTTTATTATAAGGAGTAAGTAAATTGGTATAAACTGGAGTGTGCGCTCTACATACTTCCGTGATGATGAGGATGTTGGTAGCAGAGTTTACTTAAGTAGTGAATGGTGGAATGTAGAAAGAATAGGGGCAGAATGGGCAGTAGAGAGTTAAGAAGATGATGAAATATTTTAAATATTTACTACCAAGAAAAAAAAATTGGACTTGGTAAAGTAGAAATTGGAAGGTATCAAAGTCCAACACAGGTGGGTTTAACTCTTTACTCTCACAATTAATTATCAGTGTGTTTTCAAGCCTTGCTCTTCCTCTATTTTCTCATCGTGGAATTCAAGTGACCAAGACAGACCACTTTAAATTTTATTGATAATACGATCACAGGTGCATTTTTAATTATCTTACCACATTGCTTTCCCCATCAACTGTCACTAGTAATTTCACACAACAAGCATGTTGCCCTTATGACATTAGAGAATACAATTTAGAATCATTTAGGATAGGAATACAAATATCAGAAACAGTTTGAAGATCATATGAAAAAACAGCAAACATATAGGTTATATTCAGCAAGCTTGATTTACCCACTAGGCTCACAATCTACAAACATTTAATGTCCCATAAAATGTTTTATTTCTTCTAGAATCAGAAGAAAAAAGGAACATAATAATAATCAATATATAATAATAATCCAGCAGGGATTACATTCTTTTTTCATACGATTACAGTCATAAATGTAATTTTTAGGTTTTTTTTTTTAAATGGAGAAAGTGATCCATGAAGGCAAAATGCTTAGGTGCTACAAAAGTCATAATGTGGTCTGTTGTTCAGTTCTGTTTGGCTCACTTTATACCTAGTATAAGGTATAAAGGACAGGCTAAGAGAAGCAAACAGAGTTTGAGCTCTGACACAATCATACCTGAAACCAGCACTGCCCTTGTAGTTATGTGAAAACATACTTTTCATTGTTTAATCCAATTTTTCATTGTGTTTTCTGCAACCCAAAGGATCCTAATAGACACAACTAATATTCATAAATAAAGTCTGCTTTATCACAAATATAATTCAACATTTCACTTTCATCATAACAGAAATGTCTTAGTCAACGTTTTCATGCAATTAAATAATTAAAGAATAAAAAACAACAAATAAAAATAGCTGTGTACAATAAAAGTAAAGCTTAGAAAACCATGACCCTAGGATCCCAGGTTCAAAGAGGTTTTGCATTAAAATTACTCAGCTTAAATAGTTATTTCAAGCTTTACTCACTTTTTCCACAAATATATAAGTGTGTTCACATACATGATAAACAGAATATCTTCTAAAAATTCCTTATGTATCCTTATCTGGTAGCACCTCAAATCTCCCAAGAGGATCTCACTTTGCCAACCTGTCTACACCATCTTGGTCTCTTGCTCACCTCTGTTCTCAGTACCACATTAGCACCAGATAGCACACACATGTGACTCTAGCAGCTCCCCAGAGACAGTTCTTTGGAGAATTTGCAGCATTTTTCTCCTTCATTGCCCAAATATTTGAGTAAAGGAAAGGCTGCTATAGGGAAGAGGAAAGCCCAAGAAGCACCGCAAGTAAATGCACTGTTGTCGGTACAAAGTAAAAACAGGATCAAAGTTCAAGTACTTATTGCCCAGTCTCTTCTCCTGAGGACACTGGCTACAATTATTAAATGACAATAGTTCCACTAAGGGCTTAAATAGCATATCTGTATTTCTTAACATATGTTTCTTTCTAAACAGAAATAACAAATATCTATGTAAGATAATTAAGACTACAAAGAAAAAAAAATGAGGGCTGTTCTTTAGGATAACATTTTGTTTTGTTCTATATTTTACTGGAATGATTTAACTAGGAGTATCACAATCATGCATAAGAAATTCCCAAACATTTACTTTGCAAGGAAGTTTAACTGTCAAATGCCTTTGACATTAGGACCCTACTTTCTTAAATGGTTTCTTAAGTCACTAAAATAATTGGCAAACTGCATATTTACAAGTTGATTTTTCTTCTTTATTTAAAGGATGATTTTAAAATCTGTAATGGTAAGGAAAATAATCTGCAATCACTCAGTATAACTACATGCTTTCTAGCATATCAATATCTAAGAGTAAGATCTATCCTCTAAAAGCACTGTGGCATAATAAATCCTTCTTTGTCTTAGAATTCATGCATAGAACATGACAGCGGGGAGAGTTGGCCAAGACAAACCACTTTAATTTTTATTATAATATGATCACAGGTGCATTTTTAATTATCTCACCACGTTCCTTTCCCCATCGACTGTCACTAGTAATTTCAGACAGCAAGCGTGTTGCCCTTATGACATTACAGAATACAATTTTAGAGTCATTTAGGTTGCTTGTAGATTGACAAGTGGCCTCACCCTTTGTGAGAATACAACAAAGAGAGTCAATGGACTTAAAAAATTAGATGCCAATCATCTTTGTAACCTAGAGGTGAGGAGTAGTATGAGAAAGGTAATCAAGAATATGGAAGTTTTCAGCATTAGTTTAATGGGTAAAATCACTGTAGTCTAAGGACAATTTAGGCAAAGGAAGCAACTTCCTGGTATTGAGTGGGAGATGGGGAGAAAAACATGACATTTTGGTCTTTTCTTCTTTAGAAGGCTTAGAGTATCCTCCTCAATAACTAGTACTTTCAGTGATAACTCCCAAGAATAGAGAAGATCCTGGATGCTCTGGACCCAAGGAATTAGTGACTCATTACCTAGGTTTATAGCATTACGGCAAAAGAAGAGAATAATGTTTATTTTTTAATCATGCTACTGTCTGTGAAGATTTGCCTTCTGTTTGGTGCATAAGAAACCACCCACTTTCTCTGAGGATAAAAAACACTAAAACCCTTTTGTAGTTTACTATATTTATGTTGTATTTTTAAAATAACATATTTTTAAAGTGTTATATTTTGTAAAGGCCCTAGTTCTAGGTCTTCTGTGTTAAACACATAAATTGCGGTCTTTACTATTTCTGTGGCTAATATTTCTACCTCTTCTTAAAACTAATGAAAACTACACTTTTTTATAAGAATGAAGAGTAAGCATTAGAATAATGGATTAAGAAAAGTCTAATTTAAACAACCAAAACAATTAATAAGAAAATGAAAATTTTAAATGTGACATACTCATATAATAGAATACTATGGGGCAAAATAAAAAGCACCAGCTTACTGGTAGATATGTTAATCTGATGAATCTCAAAAACTTCATGTTGAATGAAAGAAGCCAGTCACAAAATTGTATACACTGTATGTACATTCTGTACGTATGTACACACAGTTATATGAAGTTTAAGAATAGACAAAATCAAATCACAGTGATAGGATCAGCACAGCAGTTATCTCAGGAAAGGGGGTGGGGTATTTTAGGGAAGGAAGACAAAAGAACTCTCTTAGCACATGGAAATGTAATATATCTTAATCTGGGTTGGGGGTTCATGGATGTATACAAATGTAAAAATTTTTTAAGCTGTATACTTAAGATTTATGTATTTTGCTGAATGTAGGTCATACTTCAATTACTAAACAGCAGAAGAATTAAGTTTCTGCTATGGTTAACACTGGCTAACATTCATTCAGCACCTGTAGGCATTATTTCCTTTAATACTCACAGCAACCCTATGATAGAGACACTGCTATTAGTCCCGTTTTTAGATGAGAAAAGAGGTATAAGAAGGTAAACAGGCACAAGGAGATAGGAAACCTCCCAAGCTTACTTAGCTATTACATCGCGGAACTAAGATCAGAACTCGCTCTGGTCCCAGAGTCCACAGTCTTGAGCACCAAACTATACAGTTTCTCCCTATCAGTCCCCAATAGATCTGTTTTTAATTTGCAGAGGAGCTTCGTGTAATAGAAGACAACAAGGTTACACAGAGAAATAGAATCATTAGAAGTATCAAAGCAATAGAAATGGAAAGCAAAAACTATGAGTCTGTGGGTTTCTGGGCTTTAACTCATTTTCAATTTATGAATTATACATATGGATGTGTACAGCTTTTAACTGTAAATATCACATTGTTCCCCAAAGTGTATGCAAGATAAGCTGTTTGCCTGTTGCAGTTCTTCAAAGATAAATGGATGTTAAAATGTGTCACATAGCTGTTGTTTCAGGACTTCTCTCCCCACGTTAAAAATAATCTGTACTACGTTATCAGAACACTTCTACAAGTCCTGAAAACAAACAGGATAAGTACAAAAAATGAAGGATAATCCGTTATCATAGACAATCTTTCAGCATGATTTACCAAGCAGTAGAATAAGTGTTAGAGCCCGAAAAAATATATCTTACATTTCAGGGTACAAAATTTACTAAAATTCAGAGGAAATATTTTTGAATAAAAAATGGTATACACAAGTGCAGCTAGTTAAATAATTATGAACAAATTACCTCCAGATTTATTTGTACCATTCTTAAATGTGTTAAATGCTTGGCCTTTAGGTTAAATTCATGACTAACCTTGCTTCCTTCAGTGCACTCCTTGGGATTCATGTACGCAAAATAACTGAAACTGGCTCTTTCAGTTCATTCTCTTCTTAATTTTGAGCACTTTGATTAGAGCATGGCTTACTCTCAATCTTTTCACTCTGAAGTCTCAATTTTTTAGCCTATATTTATATAGCGTTCACTCGGTTTCCCGCCAACTTCCAAATGCTTTGGTTACTACGCAGATACTCTGGTTTCTTATTTAACAAATAAAAATGATAAAGAATTTGCTCAATTTTATGCCATAATTCCACAAAATTCCATGCCTCTTCCCCCATCATTTTCTTCTTTCTCCCTCTAAAGTGATGTCATTCTGGTACAAGATTTATTCCCCCAACTTTACTCTGGACCTATCAGATCCCTGCCTGTCCCTCTTACTCAATGGATTAGTATCAATTTGCTATTCTAGATGCCCCACCTCCCTTTCTCAACAGGCTCCTTCCCAGCAGCATCTATAACTGCCCAAACCGCTCCTATGTTTCAAACTTCCCTTGTATTAAATTTTCTGTATGGCCTCTACTCTGTCATTTTGCTTTCCTTTTACAGAAATCCTTCTTGCATACATTGTCAACATTTCTTTTTTTTTTTTTGCGGTATGCGGGCCTCTCACCGTTGTGGCCTCTCCCATTGCGGAGCACAGGCTCCGGACGCACAGGCCCAGCTGCCATGGCTCACGGGCCCAGCCGCTCCGCGGCATGTGGGATCTTCCCGGACCGGGGCACGAACGCGTGTCCCCCGCATCGGCAGGGGGACTCTCAACCACTGCGCCACCGGGGAAGCCCCATTGTCAACATTTCTTATCTTCACACCCTCAAACAAAAATCTATTGTCAGTCTCCTGCAGTCTCTTCTTCCACCCCATGACGTCACTGGCAATACTATGTTCTAGGCACCAATATTCTCGTTACTGCTTCTTATGGATATTTTTCATGTCTTATCTTTCTGAGTTTCAGTGTTATTTGGTGCTTGTGGACAACTTCCACCTAGAAAATTTCCCTTTGGTTTTAGACATAATACCCTCCCCTGGATTTTCTCCTGCATCTCTAGAGGTGCCTTCTTAGGTTTTCCTCTCTCTCTTTTTTTTTGCTTCCTCCTCCTCAAATGTTCAGTTTTTTTGTTGTTGTTTTGTTTTGTTTTGTTTTTTGCGGTATGCGGGCCTCACACTGTTGTGGCCTCTCCCGTTGCGGAGCACAGACTCCGGACACGCAGGCTCAGCAGCCATGGCTCACGGGCCCAGCCGCTCCGTGGCATGTGGGATCTTCCCGGACCGGGACACCAACCCATGTCCCCTGCATCAGCAGGTGGACTCTCAACCACTGCGCCACCAGGGAAGCCCAAATGTTCAGGGAAGCCCAAATGTTCAGTTTTTAATTGTTTGTATCTCTGTTGTAAGCTTCAGAGTCATATCCCCTTCTGCCATCAGGCTATCTCAGCTTTGGAATACAACTTAATTTGGATAACTTCCACTTATCCTCAGACCTCAGATTAAATATGGTTTCTTCCAAAAGGCATTCTCTGAGTACGGATTACACATCCCTCATAAACTCTCTTAAAATGTAGTATTTCCCCTCTTACAACACTTAACATATTGTATTGTAATTGCATGTTCTTTTGTCTGTATCTGCCATTTTTCTCTCCAGCTCCATAAAAGTATGGACCATGCCTGCTTTTCTTTTCCAGATGTATCTCCCACACTCATCACAGTGCCTTGCAAATGGCAGGTACTCAAAATGTCAAAAGGCATTTGCCTTTTCTGGTACCAGTAGCATACCATCCTCAGTATTATAGTTTAATAATAAAATAGGAGAATGAATGAGGGCTGCTTTGCCCTAATCAAATAGTATTTTACTTTTTCATTTATGTTCCCAAATTTGCTTTCAGATAAAATTTCCAAGACAATTAACCAAACCCATTGAGATTTTGACTGGAAATTCACTGTATCTATAAACTTATTTAGAGCAATTAACATCTTCAAGATATAGTATTTAGTTTTCCCATTCAAGATTGCATCTTTAAATTAATCTGTAACTTTTATGTCAGAGTAAGTATAATGTGACTTTCTTTACATATGTCCCACTCATTCCTTATTAATATTCTTTTTTTTTTTTTTTTTTCGGTACGCGGGCCCCTCCCTTTTTGGGCCTTTCCCTTTGCGGGGACAC
>NW_006796259.1:2099298-2196299 GCF_000442215.2 Lipotes vexillifer
CAACGGGAGAGGCCACGACAGTGAGAGGCCCGAGTACCGCAAAAAAAAAAAAAAAAAAAAATTCCATAAATATATAAATGATTTTGATAACTGATGTATATAGACTATTATGCTCAACAGGTGAACATGAAATATTCAGCAAAATAGGCTACACATCCTGGGTAATAAAATAAAACTCAACACCTTACAAAAGATTAAATCTTATGGAATATTCCTGACCACACCCTAACTAAATGATAAATAAGTAAAAACAAGAAATCAGACAAGACATAAATATTTGGAAATGAAACAACATAATTCTAAATAACCTATGACTCAGGGAAGAAATCTCAAAGAAAATCAGAAATATTACACAGTAGGAAAAAAAGCACAGAAAATTTGGTAGGATGCCTCTGAAGCAGTAAGTTAGAGGGAATAACAGGAAATCTTATGTGTTACTGTTGGGAGTATAAAACAACTCCTTTGAGTAACTATTTGGCACTTTCTTATGAAGTTAGACATTCACTGACTATATGACTCAGTAATTCCACAAGCAGATCTTTAACTGTGAGAAATAAAAACATATGTTCACTAAAAGAATTGTATAAGAATGTTTATAGCAGCTTTATCCATACTAACCCAAATTGCAAACAGCCCAAATGTCCATTTGCAGCAGGGTGGATAAACAATTTGTGGAATATTCATGTAATGCTGACTAAGAAAGGAGCAAATTGATGATATAGCAACATCCATGCATTCTAAAAACATTATGTTGAAGGAAAGATTCTACACGCAAAAGAATACATAATATATGATTCCATTTATTCTATCCTCTGGAAACTAGAACAGAGTTGCCTGTGATAGTGGGGACTGACTGGGAAGGGGCTCAAGGAAACTTTCTGGGTTGTGGAAGTATCCTATTGTTGACTGGGGGCTTGGGTATGCAGGTATATATATTTATTAAAATTCACTAAATTATGTCCTAAGACCTTTTGGATTTCACGGAACGTAAGTTTTTGCATTTAAATAATCAAATACATGAATGAAGTCAAAGAAGGGACTTGTGTGGCAGCTATTTTAAATATATCTTGCCAAATTTATCATCTTCCCAATTTTTTTTTTCTGAAATTTACTCTTATTTTAGTTATATCTCTCCGTATTATTAGCACTGGAGTTTGTATAGATTGGTTTCACTTCCAGTACCTATAAAAGGAAGGTATTTGGTCCTCTTTTCTTCTTATTATTAAAGATGTTAAGGCACACCACAGATGAGATATGTAGGTTATGCTATGGTAGAAAGCTAACTCAAAATTTTCAGTGGTTTAATGCAACAAGACTTGTTTTTTACACTACACATCCCATACATGTCAAATGGGGGAGGGGTTGGTAGATTGTGCTCACACAGACATTCAAGGGCTAGGCTCTGGAAAGCTTCACCAACCTGTGAAGCTGTCTTATCAGCCTCTAGCCTCCAGGGTCACAGAAAGGAATGAGTGTATGGAGAGCTCATAACTTGGTCCAGAAATAACACATGCCATTTCGACCTAGAGCTCATGCATTATAATTAGCTATATAACCCTAACATAACCACAAGGGAGACTGAGAAATGTTGAGAAGGATGTGGAAATTTGTTGAACGCTACCATCTCTGCCACAGCTATCATGGCTAATTCAGCTTCTATGGTAATTACCAGATAAGAAATCGATGGGGCTATAACAAACCTAGGGATCCTGTGCAGGACTATGGTAGAGTTGAGAACTCAGGCAGAATATAGTCAAAGGCTTTTTCTAAAATTTACTAAGACATTCCTAAACTAATGAATTTTTGCTTTTTTGTCCGAGTTATTTTATTTTAAAATTTATGATCTATATTTATTAATTAAAATATGTGTTAAAATATCTTTTACCAAGATAATGTTGCTCAAATCTGAATAAAAGAAATTTGGATGTAAAGATTTCATAAGCCTGCTCATTGCACTTCAAAGATAATTCATATGCCTTGTGATGGCCAACAAGTCCCCTGCCTCCTCTATTCCAAATCCATCCTAAGTCATCTCCCAACACCCACTGATTGTGCTTCAGCAGCACTTTTTCATATCATGAAAGATTCCTCTCTGAAGCTCCAATGTATCTTTCCCTCTCAGGCTGGAAGTTTTTCCTCCAATGCCTAACCCTGCATTTTCACACCAGTCTCCTCACCTTTCACTTGCTAATGTAAAGAACAGCACTGTTCCTCTATCCTTCCACCCATACGCTCTCTTAAAAGCACCACCCATGATCATGAGGACAGGAACGAGGCTGGATTTGTTCTCAAGCACCGGCACACAGAGGACATATGTAGGCTCTTAAATGAATAGGTGTAGCACACAAAACACATGGCTATCAAAGAATGAGGTACCATCGAAGAGTCAACTCAAGAATTTATCTCGATAACAATATCACTCTGCCGTTGCATAAAATAACTTAGAAAATTTAAAAAACTCTTACTGTATCCCTTATTATACTTGATCTTTATGTAGTATCTTTTTGAAATAGGTAGATTAGCATAATTTTCTCCATTTACATGTCAATAAACTAAAGTCCTTAGAACTTCTGTGAATTAATCTACATCACAGTACTAGACATTTATAAATTGTGACCACGACTGTTAGCTGCAAACCGAATCTGTTTCTCCTTTCCCTCTGGGCCCACACTTGCCTTCATTTCAAAGTGTCTGCGTTGAGTGTGGTTCTGTTTCAGATTTCTAGAAAATGGAATGCGTGAGTAGGTGCAGTGCTTCACTTCCAGGCTTAGTCCACTATACTCTCTCATGTGCTATCTTTTATCTTTATTTCGTTCATCAAGCTAGGTACAAATAAGTGCAGGGACCTTGAAAACCATGAGATAAACTGTAGAAGAAGATTGAACGCTTAAGTAGCGCCTGATGGACAGGTCTCCACCAATTAAGAGCATGCATTTCATCCTTTACATGACAAGAAATACATTTTTATTATGTTTAAGCCATTCTATATGTATTTCAGAGTTCATTGTTTAGAGTGTAGCCCATTTTTTCAAGTTCCTTTTGATAGGTGGTTGTTGCCTTACTCTGGCATCTGAATGCATACTCACACAGGCACAGACACACACACTCTATACAATACTGCAACTGTGGAAGACAGAGACTGTACCTTATGGAATCCTAGTGCAGGGATCACATTTGACCAAGGGTGCCAGCTATTGTGCTGTGGAATCCATTGCTCCATTTGCTATGAGAACAAACCACTCATGGACTGTACCTGACAATGACTGAATGCAACAGAGATTCTAAAAATGAAACACTCCTAGAAGATTCAGGACTCCTTTACTGACAGACTTAAGCTCAATGACTCCTTAGACTAGATGGCTGGCAGTCCAGGACACTTCTAAAGCCCTTCTTCACCAGGGGTCAGACTTGTGTCACACAGTCTGATGGCTTTTCTTAGCTTTTCTGACTTGCTATTTTCTTTCACATAGGTATTTCCCCTAAGTAAATCTTTGCATGTTTAATCCTGTCGTGGCTTCTTCTCAGAAGACCTGGACTAGCAAAATGGCTTCATTCAAGTCTAGAACAGCTGCCCCTCATATACAATTAGCTATTAGTAGATTTATTTCTTAGTCTCTTTCTCAGCTCATTTTATATCATCCCAGGATTTTTCAGTTATCTTAGTCTACTTTGGCATCATATTTTTTTCTCTTGCAAAAGCGGCTATGATTTCCTACTCGATATATACTCTGAGCAGTGAGAACCCAGTGGTCAGAAGATACTCAGCATCACTTCAAAACATTTGTAATTTCTGAAATAAATTTGATAACAATTACAGTATCAGAGAAATTTGTAGCTCTTATTATGTACCCAAATATTTCAAAAAACTTGTAAAAATGGTACAAGAAACAAGGGATATATCCCTTGTTAAGTCAATGGTCACATTCTGAATTCTATGATGGGTGGCAAGGTTTTATTTGGCTTGTTCCCACAAGAAATCATAATAAAAACAGAAAAATTATCCCAGAGAAATAATATTTTTTTCTTGCTCACCAAGTTAAAAACGTTTCTGAAAATGTGGTTTTAACTGTGATTGGCTTTCTAAATTTCCTTAGGATTCCACAAAACAACTCATTTTTAGGAGAAACCTAACTACTTTTTCTTTCTAATATAGTTTTAGAACACAATTGACAACACTAAAGGGATAATTACCAACAATTATCAAACTCTTAAATCTGCAATATTTCCTCATCTCTAAGTAAGTAGTAGGGAATAAAATGTGAGAAAGGACAATCTTATAATTTAAGGATATAGGTCTGACTTTCTAGATTCAAGACATAAGACCTTAAAAGGTAAAAAACTAAGGGCTTAAATTCATGTGGAAATATTGTCTCTAAAGGCAAAGTGGGCTAAAATTAACCTAGTCTTGCTATGCTTTTAAAACTGGCTTGAATAGATTTCAGATACTCTATAGTATTTAGCCTACATACAGTTTTTAAAAATCACATGACAACCTACAGAAATGTCTCTATGTTTATAATAAATTAGTTTTACACAACTTGTTTCCGAATTTTCTCATTGATACTGAAGATGAATAGAGAAGATTGTACATTTAATTTGTAAAAGAAATATTTGAGTTTTTATCTTAAAGGGAGAACTTCAGGGAAGAAGAGCTTAGCTTATTGCATAGTTAAAACAGACTTTCATAAGAATCAGGATATCTTATTCCTTGGGGATTAGCTCCAGAGAGATGGGTCCCATCAATCTTTAGAGTCATGCCTTTATGTTCTTCCAGCTGTATGATTCTAAGATAATGCCTTTTATATGATCTCTTGATATCGAAGAAATGGGAAGGTTTTTTTTATTTAGATAATGTCTAGAAGATAATGGAAATGCCCTGGAGATGAATATATAAGACTGTCTCTAGATATCCTTTCTCCTCATATTCTCTTTTTTATATTACCCTTGGAATGCACAATTTGAGATGGCTTAGACTAACCTAGAAAGAAGCTGAGGAAATCCATACGTTTTAACAGAAAGACACATTAAGAAGTTAGCTGGAATAAGAAAGTTGCATGGCTCTGGCTGTGACCTCATATACCAGTTGTTTGGAAGCATTTCTTAGTCAGATCCTGAGAAAGAATCAACCAGAAAAGTCATAGGGCCTACATGAGTTGAAACCAAGAATTATTAGCAAAGGGTGACAGTTGGAAAATAAATAATGATTATGTTTTAACACCATAGTAAACTGAGTAACCCAGTAATTCTACTTATAGAAGTTAAGGTATGTACTCAAAGATTATGCTGAAGTGTATTAGTGCTGTATATAATGATCCCCCAAAATTTAAATGACATGTATGCCCAATGACAGACAGATAGCTGAACAAATTATGGTCCATTCAGATCACTGAATCTTAGGAAATCATTAAAAATGCAGTTTTTAAAGAATTAGAATGACATTAGGGAAATTATCATAATAAAATGTTAAGTGATAAAAAGTAGACTGACAGGCATTTAATACAAATTTTATAAAAGAAAAAAGGCAAAGATGCACAACATCTATCCATTTTTTCTATGTATGCACACAACACACACTCATACAAATGCAGAAACCTGCATTAAATTTGCTATATATTTGAGAGTGCTATATGGATGATAAGATTAAAGGAATTTTATTATCTCCTATATACTTCCTTGTACTTTCTGAATTGTATACAATAAAAATGTAAAGCTCTATAATAAGAACAAAACATAATGGTATTTTAAAAGAAAAAATAATACTCAGCTAAAGATGGTTGGGAAAAGAAATCAGGATAAAACAAATTGTAAAAGGATTAGATTCCCCACCCCCCATGGAAAGGCAGAGAGAGAAAGTACTAAGATGATGATTAAGAAAGAAAAATAATGAACCCTTTATATTTCACAGAAATTCACTGCGACCAGTTTTGCAGTGTACAGAGTTGTGAATTTTAAAAAGTATCTTTTCATCATTAGTAAAGGCAATTGGGTCATTTCTCCTGTAACAGTGAATGATGTAATTCTATAAATTTCTATAATCTTAGTGTATATCCATCCTGAATGATCTAGATGTGGATCAAAAACTGTTTATAAAAATGTATTTTAGATATAGACACATTGTTCAGGTTGCTATGGTAACTATAATCCCAATTGTGCCTTCCTAAACCAAAGTCTATTTGATTTTTGTCATTCTTGTTTAGGGATGCTCCATACTCTGAGGAAATTTAAAACTCATTTGGAGAAGGGGAAATAAGCTATTAAAATCTAGATCCTTTACCATTGTATCTATAACCTAATATTCTACACTACTGCATATTCAAAGCCTCAATATTTGCTTGATTAAATACTAATGTATTTTATGTGGTGCTCTAATAATTTATAAGGTTGCTCAGTACGCTCACCCTTCGGTATTTGTACCGGTACATGTAAGTGGTCTCTAGTGCTTGTTTTCTCTCTCTCTCTCTCACACACACCTGTACACCATACATACAGACATATTCTCAAACATACAAACAGTCGTGTTTATGAAGACAATTTGTAAATTTGTGGTTTGGAACTCCATATATAAGCAGTTTGGAACGTTCCTATATAAGTGGGGCCCTAGGGTGTCCTAGCATTGATGACCAAGAGGTAGGTAAGAAAGAAAAAGCTAGGTGTTAACATGGTTCTTCCCTATGGACCATTTCTTCTAATTTCCACTCTCACCAAATAATCTCTAATTAATAGAAATTATTTTTCTCACATAATGAAAATAAATGAAATTAAATTCATGTATATTTCAGAGAGAAAAAAAAATGAATAAATCAGAATGGATTTTCCTCCATATCAATCCCTCACATTCTACTTGCCAAACATGCCAATATTTAAACCTCACCGGGACTTGCCCAGTGGTCCAGTGGTTAATATTTTGCCTTCCAATACAGGGGTGTGGGTTCAATCCCTGGTCGGGGAGCTAAGATCCTACATGGCTTGTGGCCAAAAAAACCAAAACAGAAGCAATATTGTAACACATTCAATAAAGATTTAAAAAATGGTCCACATCAAAAAAAAATCTTTAAAAAAAGTAAATAAAAAAATAAACCTCATCATCTCATATTTCTTAAATTCTTCATGACTCACTATTGCTTTCCAGGTAAACCCTATGTTTTATAAACTATCTCTTGATTCTTCTTCTCCTACCACATTTTTAGTCTTCTCTGATCTCCAAAAAAATACTGTTACATATATTTTTTCAAGTCATTGTACTTGTGGATCCTTCTGCCTGGAACAACTTTCATCCATCACCAAGTTCCCCTGCTCTCACCTCCCTCCGTTTGCCTCCTTTCATCTCCTATTCTTCAGGACCCAACAAGTTGTATCTAACCCTGTGAAACCTACCATGAATTACCCATCACTGAAAAGGCATCTTTTGGTGGCCCTCCTATGTACCCTCAAAGAATCTGAGTATCATCCTTTGTTGCATTTACCACAGTTTATTGCAATTACCTCTTTTACATATTTTCCTGTTCTACCAACTATTTCCCAGATTATTTGCCTGTTTGGTGTCAGATCTATTCTGTCCGTACTCTCTCTACTCTGTAGGGGGACTACATTTCCTAGGTTCTCTTACCAACTGGCTTCCTGAGAGGCACTGATAAGAGACTAGAAAGAATAACAGACTGAAACCAGAAATTTTCTCTTTTATTCCTCCAGTGACCAGGTGTGTCTGGCAATTCCTGGTCTCCCCTGTGTCTCTATCCCCCATGAAATCACCTCTGCTTCCATGGTCCTACCTCGTGCTGAAAACACCTTCACACTGGTCCCCTAGAAATAGAGTAGCTTCCTGTTTTCATTACCGCAGGTTCCCTCATTAACGCATTTGGCTTCTTCAGCTCTTTCATTTTATATCATGTTCTTAAAGTCCTTCTGCTGCAAATTCCTAGGATAATTTCTGTTTTCCAGACTAGATCCTCAAAGATAAAAGTATAAACTTTTTGAAAGCGGAAGACGTCTTATTCTTTTAGTTTTCTCAGCAATAGGCACGGTTATTAGTATATATTAGGTATCATTAAAAGTGTGCTGAGGGCTTCCCTGGTGGCGCAGTGGTTGAGAGTCCACCTGCCGATGCAGGGGACACCGGTTCGTGCCCCGGTCTGGGAAGATCCCACATGCTGCGGAGCGGCTGGGCCCGTGAGCCATGGCCGCTGAGCCTGTGCGTCCGGAGGCTGTGCTCCGCAGCGGGAGAGGCCACAACAGTGAGAGGCCCGCGTACCGCAAAACAAAAAAAAAAGTGTTTTGAGTTAAACTGTGTTTTATAAGGCATAAACTCCTGAATAGGAATATAAGTATTTAAGTTAAGAGGGATATTTGGTTGCATTGATATTTGAAGTGATAACAGTATCTGTCAAAGTACTCATTTAACCTACTTTCTCATTTAAAAATATTCAGTCTCAAAAAGAATGCCCTCCTTAAATAAGTATTTGGTTCTTTATTTTTTAATGTTTTACTAGTGTTCTTTTTCTAGAAAAAACAACTGCCATCCATTCCTCCCCACTGGCTTTGTCCACCCATTTGAGCAGCCTCATCTGTGGTACCATCTCTTCAGGCACAATTAAGCATCCTTAAATTACCACTTCATTAAGCAATAAAATAAAATAGGGGCAAACAAGTATTTTTTTCAATCTGAAAAACAAACTAAATGCCCTAATTTTTTTACTCATTTTACTTAATTGGCAAAAATGTCCCAGAGCAAAAAAAGATTTTAATCACTGCTTGGTCTTAATTTCTTTTTTCATTTTAATTTTCTAATTAAAGATGGAGGATGAAAGCAGCAGGACCTCTGGAAGTTACTACAGATAATAAAATTTCTGCTAAAATTAATAAAGTGGAGCAAAATATCCAACCCAAACAAGGCTCTTGGATAACAGAATCTATGAACAAAGGCCATGGCATATGCTTTTCAAAAGAAGTGTGTGTGCTTTGGAGATAGCTTTTTGTTTGGTTTTTTCTAAAATTGAATTTGGCCTCATTCAATTAAAAAATCTCACGTTGTACATCCTGGAAAATATTTATGACGGTAATAGATGTGGATATTTTCCAAATACCCTCATCATCTACAGTATAGAGTAGATATGCTGGTCACTCCACAGGCCTTGACAAATTGGTAACATGCAATGCAAAGCTTTTAGTATGGAAAAGAATCTGGTAACAGAGCTCCAATACAGCTGTTGCCTGGAAGCACAGAGCTGATGAATCTAGGCCAAATATTCAGCTGCCAAGTGGCAAGATCATTTGTTATGCATATAATGAATATCTAAGCTGATGGAAAATTTTAATACATTGGGTTTGCCTAACAAAAACAAAACAAAAAATAAAATTTGGCATAACGTTTTGATGATTAAGTGAAAGAAAAGCTACTTCTGAAAATTTACAGTTGTCAATAAACAAATGGATAAAATAGAGCAATAGTAACGACAAATCCCGTGCTTTGCTTTCTTTAAATCAATGAGTTGAATTCTCATAAAGAAAAAAAAAGAAATTATATTCTCATATATTAAAAATTTCCCCAGATGTTTATTAAACTTTTAAACATATATTAATACTTTTAAATTTGCCATACTCTATAACTTAGGTAATTATATTCAATACAAGATCTATTTCATAATTTCAGACATGTCTGTAATGTAGGTCAAATGTCCAAAGATGTCTGACATAAAGGCAAAGTTAGACCATTTCTAAACAACTTTAAAAGTTCCCCCAATGGTCAGCAATCAAGTTTGATTCGGAGGACATAAAATTGCCATTCCCATTCTTCTTGCTCATCCTTCTCTATCAAACATATGGTACATAATCTAGAATATAGATCATAAATGTGACCTCCTTGAAACTCCCATTCAGGAGAACAGATCATGCCAAATTTTGGAAATAACTCAGTCTGGTTTCTACAGAGATGGGTGTTTTCTCTCATTGCATCTCACTAGAAGTTTAACAAGAGAAACTGCTGAGGACTTATTGAACTCATGATCTCTTTTATTCAAATAGGCCCAACTGTGTAGGAAAGACATCATTACATGATTAGCTATTGAACACACAAAAGCCATCACTTCAATTAGTATGCAAGCTTCTTTCTGACAGAATAAATGTAGAAATCAAATATGATTGGGCAAGGTGATTATTTCTAATTTTCTGGGTACATGGATGAAGGAGTAAAAGGTTACTTTGGAAAGACTTCTTAGCAAAAAAAAAGAAAGAAAGAAAAGAAAAGAAACAACAACAAAAAAACCCCCAACTTTTTAAAGAGATAAACTATTCCTCTGAAAAGGTAGAAGGGTTATCCTCTCATAAAGTGACCAAGACAGTTACTTTTTAGTAACTGCCACTATTTCTTTTAGCTTTTGGAGAACACCTAAGGTTTTTCAGTGATAAAAATGCAATTTTGCTTTCCAATCAAAAATAGTTAATCGCTATCTTATTATTCTTTTTGGCAAATGTATACAATGAGAATAAAAATTGCTGCATCTTGTATTCATAGGAGAGTCTTTCTTAATTTTTTAAATATTAGGAGATGTGTTAGCTTCCACTGTTCCTCCTCCCCTGGAGATTACACAGCACTATATTTGAGGTCACAGAGATAATTTAATTGTATCGCTCAAGAGAACCCAAATATATCCATTCCGAGCCTAAACCTTGGGTTTCTGTGCTGTTTTTACAGTACAAGGCAGACCACTTGCTTTCTATGGTGAAGAAATAAAACTCAGTAATAATCACTCGTGATCATTATTAATGAGAAATATAAAAGATTTTCATGCATTCTTTCAGTGGTAATAACAATTCAGGAAATGAATTTTTTTTTTCTTTTTGGCAAATAAAATTTTCCTTTTGGAATATAAATGTATTACTGGCCAACACAACTACTGTTGACCTTTAATTAGTTATCTCATAAATCCTAGCCGATGGACTGACCTTCTAACCCACTAAAATAACAAGACAGTATATGTCTGATTTATTTCCTATTAAACAGTATCAGTAAATGGCCAAGATATATAACTCTACATAAAATCCAACCAGGACTTCAAAGAACTATAAAACAAAGTGATGACATTTACAGATAAAGATATGTAAGTGCTAAAGTATCTTACATAGTATGATAAATGTTCAGAGTTCCTACTGATACCTTAACCTTTCTCTTTCTTCCATGTTTTGCTAAATTGATTAGTTTCCTATACATCATGACTTACTTGACAATATTAAAACTACTTGAAAGAAGAGATATTATTACTCAAAGTGTTTTTTGAGAAACAGATGGCTATATGATAAAACACGCGTTTCCTACGTGTAATTTATTCTCATATATTAACATATTGCTTTTTCTTAAAAATGCAAAAATTATTCACATATATTGCACTTAATCTCTAAGAACTCAGTAATAAACAGTTACAATATATAAACAAAAAACCAACAAAACAAAACCAAAGATCTAGTAGACGTATTTCTGGGAGGTTAGGGTTTTTCCTGAAAATGTTACTACACCTCCTTCCCCCAGTCTTTCCTGAAACACAGAGACACAGGCAGAACTGAAGTAAATAAACATGTTTATTGAACAGATAATACCAAAAGTCCATAAGACGGTATTCTCTACAATTAAGTTAAAGAATAATGGGACATGACTTACAGTCAGACAAAGGGCAAAATATACTCCCTCTTGCTCTTTTTAGGAGTTAATCTTCTCATGCCAGTTTCCATCAGAAATTGAAACAAAAAGGGAGTGTGGATGGATACTGAAGGCAGAAGACAGTAGAAACAAAGCCTTGTTGATAAAGGCTCACACAATAGGAGTCACGCTCTTACCAATTTCAGGCCACAAAAGAAGCTGTGGCCATCTACATTGCATAAACCAACCTCCTGACTTGGGAACTCTGTTTCTGTCAAGTCTATGTCTGTAATCAGCAACCCAAAGCCACAAGTCCCTTGTATGTGCGCTTTGAACATAATAAAAAGGCTGCTGCCCCGCCACATTCCTCTTGGCCTTTTTTAGGTGACAGTAATTAGGATTCCATTTTGGATTAGGAAGGAGCTGTTCCCTTCTGGAATAAAAATTACCTCCAGGTGAGGGTGCTACACAAGCCTCATTAATACTTCAGCATGACTGAAGTTAACAGACTTGATTAGCTTGAAGACTAATGAGACCCATAACTGAAAACTTTTGATGGAATGCAAGCGATCTTGATGCACAAAAGTCCTGGTTAGTTAGAATGACCTGGGAAGCTGTGTGTTTGGAGCTAGTGTCTAAAATACTAAACAGTAAGATGGAGATTAAGACAAAATACAAGTACTTGCAACCGCACACACTGTGATTAAAATGCTCTTCAAGTATACAGAGAGGGTCAAAATTTAACACAGGGGAAAAATTTCTGCCATCTGAGAAGTTCTCAAGTGATAAATGTCCAAGTCAAAATTTCTAACTCCCATTAACTTTCTTATATGCTATTTTTAGAAGATATTGCCACATCATATTCTTAAGGAGAAATGAGAGATAATTAGCTAATTCAATTTTCATTTTTCAACTGACATACAAAATTTAAAAGTTAAGGCCCTCCTTAGTTCCTCACTGGTAAGTTTCTCCCAGGACTAATCTGGTCTGCATCTCATGATCCATGTCAGTCCTATACTCTGAGGTTCCAGTGGCCTTAGTATCACCATAAGACATGGGCTCACCATGCCCAGTTCCATCCCATTGGTGACATCCCAGTGAATTATTTTACCTCATACTTAATCAAACAGTTGTTTGTAAACTGTCTAATAAAGTTCTGGTTTGGGGACATTTTTATTGGACTAAATCCTCATCAATAAAAGTGGTCAGAACTGTTTCATCATTCTGCTTCAACACTGCATTCATGTACTGGGTAATTCTTACCAAAGTCAGTCTAATCTGTTTTGCTGTCATGCAGAGAGCTGCTGAAATCCTTCCATTTCCACAGTCTCATTTAACCAGTTTGGTGGGTTGTTTTTATTGTTTGTGGTGGAGGGGTCAGTGTAAAAGTTTTTTTCTAAACACATCAATCTTAACTGTACCTTCAGCTCCCATGAGTGGGTACGTCCTCACATTACACCATATTAACATTGCTTGCCTCCTCTGTTTAAGTATAATATCATGTCTAACTTTTCATTTGTTTAGAGCCTATATGGTTATATGTCTATGAGATTTTAAAAATACCTAGCTAATAAAACTGGTAAAATCCTGAAAAGCTGATCAAAGAAAAGAAAAAAAATATATGTGCACCAATTTAAGTCAATTTTAATCTTAAGAGTGTACAGTGCCCCAGGCAGAGAATGAGGGTAACTAATTTCTAGTTTCCAGGCTGCTTTTCTCAGAGACAGACCTTTAAAATGCATTATGAGGAAGAAAAAAAAATCTGTATGCACAAACTTGTTCTATATACCACCATATATAAGAGAATGGTGGAGACAGAAAAGTGTCCTTCTCTTGGAAAGGTTGTGAAATGAATTTTATATAGTCTACAAATACAATTAGAAAATAAAGAGAAACGTGAAGAACTACGTGAGGTAACAGTAAATCTTAAAAACCATAATACAAAGTAAAAGTATATCTATATGGGTAACAATTACATATGCAGTCACATACATTTATCAAGGACTGATAGAAAACATGAAAAAGGTGGATGTTCTAGAGTGGTCAGATAAGGATGATTCTGTTCCCTAATGTATGACCTTTATTTTTGCTATAATTTTATTTGTAAGATAATCAAGAATTAAAGAAAAAAAATTAGTAAATACACAATTATATTATGAGGAAATCAAAGATTGTCCCCAGCTAATTGTCATAAGGATACTTACTATATTAGACTTTTGGAAGACCAAATTCCAAATAAGTAGCTGATTGCTGAAAATGGGGAATCAACTTATGCGTACCCAAATGCAAGCACTCATAAAATTTAAGCTTTGTGCTTGGCCTTCAAAGTTCCTGGGATAATTTGATGATACTCCACCACTCATCTTTTAAAATTAAAATTGATTTTCCCTCTCAGTCTCTTTGCACCACTGCATCTTATCATTTAGTTTATTCCAAAGGAAAAACAGTATGCAAATATAAACAGAAGAAAAGGTAATTCTACAGTTCATCTAAATATATTCATACTCTATTTTTTTAAATTCCCACCTATACTTACTTCAGCCAAAATAGCATACAGTGATTTGAGTTGTAACACCATTACCTTTTGTCCTCATGTGAGAAAATGATCCATAACTCTCAACAGACAGACAGACTGACAGTTATGAAGGTTACTCCCTTGTGTAAACTTGATCAAGAAGAGGTAGAGTAAAACAGCATGAGAATGAGAATACCTTATATAAAAGATTTTAAAATTCTCCAGTGGAAGCCAACTACATTGGGGAGATCATTTGTAAGATTATAAACTTGTATGTTTCTTTTAGGCCCTGGAAATTAAATTATGTCAGTCCATTTAATCTTTACTACCAAATGAAAATAGTTATGAAATCAAACAAAGTCAAAGAGCAACAAGCTATCCAATCACTCCATCAATGAAAATGCCCCCCCGAAAAAAAGGAAAACTAAGCATGCAAATATAATAAATAAATGCTCTAATTTGAAATAAGAGCAAATAATTTCATTGAAATAAGATGCAATAAAATTAAACACAATGAACAGGCAGAATCTAAAAGCAGTTAACTAGATCAAAAATATTAATTTTAATAGAGATATGAATGTTACACTTTGCAAGAATATTAATTTATTCTAAATTATGATTGCTAAACTATGAAACATCTAAACATTCATTCTCATAATTTATGAGGCATTGTGTTAGGTGAGGGAATAAAAAAGATTCCAAAGGAGAGACTCTACCTAGCCCCTACCCAATTCACTGTATAGTTGAGAAAACAGAAACAATAAAATATGATTAGCACATAATTCTGTTTGTATGCGGTAGGAGAGCTCTCTGGAAAGAGACTGGTGACTAATTTTAAAATTTAGTAAAGGAATAAACGTTACGTGCAGACAGATGGGAGAATGTGAGCTAGACATTCTAGGTTGAGCAAACAGCCCATGCAAAACCACTGAGATAAAGCTAGAGTTGACTAAACGTGACTCCTACATATAGATAATATATATAGCTATTATATATAGCTTAATTTTCACACCTCCAGATTTTTCAACCCCCCCACTAATGAACTTAATAAAATTTCTTTCTATACCCACAGTAACACTGAAAACACCTGGAATAGTAGAAACACTGACTTGTGGCTTGAGATTTCCACTGAAATGTTAGAATACCACTTACAAAGCATAGCAAAGATCTTACTGAAATTAAGGATCAAGGGACCATTTACAAACATCACCATATGATTTTTTTCCTTGAGATTTATGATGCAAAGATTTTCAGAAGCATTGGTGCACATTAATTGGTAATGACAAGTTTCAAGACATGTGACCCTAATTCTGAAAGTAATTCAAAGTATCTGGGGTCAAAAGATAAGGTTTATGTGTGCTATAGAAAGACTGCCTGAGAAAAGAAGACTTCAACTCAAATTCCTGTGAACAGTTGTTAAGAATTTTAATCTGTGTTGTATATGAAAAAAGAAAAAGAAAAAAACACTTCAAAAGTTAATTGTATTAAATTTTAATATTCTATACAGTATTCCTTTTATACTCAATATATTAAAATTGATCTCTCTATAATTATTATATTTATATAATTATATATTTTAATTTTTGAGAAAGTCGATACTTTTATAGTTGTGAATTAGATAGTCTGGAATTAGTGACTGCTCACAGAACATAAAATTTTCCTTACAAGGGCTTGACTTGAGATTTTTATCTTATAGCAGTAAATTAGGTGGTAAGTTGGCACCAATTGTCTTTAGTGCTGAATCATAAATAAAAGGGAAAAAGCAGAACATGAAAGTCCTTTTATGTAATGTTAAGAAGCTTGAACTTTATCCTAAAATGATGAGGGAAGTATTTCTTCTTAACATAGATAACACTGTTTCAGAATGAGGGAAGATTTCATTCATACTGTACTAATGAAAATAAAGCAGTATTGTCAAAAATGTTTAGACAGGTATCATTTATGGATGTACATGGATAAAAGATAAATGCTTCATAATTTCAGTTATATAATGAAATGTACACTAAGTTCACAAAGCAACTTTATAATAAGTCATGGTAGGATTGGTTAATGCAGAAACTGATATTCTGGCAATACAGGTAAGAAAGGAAAATATTGTATCATTGATTTTCCTGACTCCAACATGATGGAAGAGTAAAAACTGGGGAACTAAAAGGGCATTAAATATTTTCCTCAGGAAAGACATAGTTCTGCAACATAAAATCATTAAATATGGCCGATTTGTATGATAGCATTTTAACATAATGTGTTCCAGTTTAATAGCATAGATACAACAAAATAGTAGAATTTTAAAGAGGAAGAAAAGCATAAGAAAAATACTACTCATTTGAGTATAGTGAGGTAAGAATGATGCACCTGTGAGTCAGGTCATAGATTCCTATCACATCTCTCTGCTTTTACATTACAGCTAAAAAGAACTTTGTAAACTATGTCCCTCCCTTACTCAATGTGCTATGTCTTCTCTCTATTTCAAATAAATAGTTATTCTATCATGAATAGTGCACCGTTCTTTCTATATAAACCATCAATTATTTTTCAACAAATTTCAAAAATTGAAATCATATAAACTCTAATTATAGTTACAGTTACTCGAGAAATAAGCAGCCCAGAAAACAATTATTCTCCATGTGTGCCGATTAAGATACCTTTTAATAACCATAAATTTAAAAAGAAACACAATGAAAATTTTTAAATATCTTGAACTGTATAATAATGAAATATTATTTATCTAAGTATGTGAAATGCAGATAAATCATGCTTATTGGGTATTTTGAGCTTTCAATGCATACATAAGAAGAGAAGCTGAAAATAAATTATCTTAGCATTCATCTCAAGAAAGCTGGAAGAAAACCCACCATAATAAACTCAAAGAAAGTAGAAAAAAAAAAAAAAGACAATGAAGATAAGAGCAGAAAGAAATGAAATAGAAATCCAGAGACAAAGAGTTGACAAAGCTACAGGCTGATTCACTGAAAAGACTAACAAAATTGATAAAACCTTTCAAAGTTGATCCAAGAAATGAAAAAAAAGAATAAAAACAGAAATAATATCCAGAATGAAAAGGAGACATAGCTATTGATTGCAGACATTAAGAAGAACATAAAAGCACATTATGAACAAGACTATTCAAAGAAATTTGAAAACATAGGTGAAATATATATTTTTTTTAGCGAAATTACAACATGCCTAACTCAGAATATCTAGGAATAAGTATAACATAAGGAATACAAAATTACTATAAATAAAACTATAAAACATTGAGAGGAATTAAAAAATATATAATAGATGGCGTTGTACAAGATGGCTCATGGATTGAAAGACTCAGTATTACCAAAATGTTTATCTACCTCAAATTTATTTATACATTCAATAAAAGAATCAAAATCATAAGAAATAATTTTATAATACTGGCAAATGTATTCTATAATTTATATGGAAATGGAAAGGGCTAGGGAGAACTTGCTTCACTGCTAATCATATCTTATTATATAAAGTTACTGTAGTTAAAAGTGTGGTATTGGTACAAAAAAATGCAAAATAATGAAAAAATACAGTGCCTGAAAATAAGTCTATGTATACATGAACACTTTTTTTTTTTTTTTTTAGAAGAAGCTGGCACTGCACAGCAGTGAGGGGAAAACACAGTGCTGGACCAAATGTATATCCATGTTGGAAAGAAAAGCAAATTGACGCCTATGTCATCCCACGTAAAATTAATCACAAAATGCTGTAGATCTAAATGTGGAGGACAAAACAAGGCTTCTAAGCTGTCATATAAAATAATATCTTCATGACTTTGGTGTTTTAGCAAAAAAATTTTTTTTTTTTTTTTTGTGGTACGCGGGCCTCTCACTGTTGTGGCCTCTCCCATTGTGGAGCACAGGCTCTGGACACGCAGGCTCAGCGGCCATGGCTCATGGGCCCAGCCACTCCACGGCATGTGGGATCTTCCCGGACCGGGGCATAAACCCGTGTCCCCTGCATCAGCAGGTGGACTCTCAACCACTGCACCACCAGGGAAGCCCGCAAAAATTTTTTAAACAAGACACATAATAACTAAAGATAAAGGGAAAAATAATACCCTGGACTACAATAAAACTCATATATTCCAAAGTTTAAAAGACAAAAAAGAGTTCAAAGAGGAAAGATATTTATACTTACAAAATAGTGTTTGTATCTAGAGCACAAATCCATAAGAAAAAATAGACATTCCAAATAAAATTTTGGAAAAAGACTTACAAGTGCTTCACAAAAGAAGATATCCAATGACCAATAAATACATTAAAAAGTGTCTTAATCTTACTAGTAATCAGGAAACTGAAAATTAAAATCACATTAAAATATAATTCCTTGACCACCAGAATGGCTCAAATTATTAAAACAAAACAATATCCAGGTTATTCCACATGTAGAAAAATAAGAACATTCCTACACAACTGGTTTGGCCTTTTTGGAAAACCATTTGACATTATGTACTGAAACAAACATATTCATACTATATTACTCAGTAATCTTTTCCAAACAGAAATGTGAGCATGTGTTCACTAGGAGATAAATACAGCGCATTTAAGGCAGAACTGAAGCAAATCAAAATTAGATTTATTAGCAGCATATCGCAGTAGTAAGAATGAATCACAAATACCGTTGAGGAGCACAGGCTCTGGACGCGCAGGCTCCGTGGCCACGCCTCACGGGCCCAGCCGCTCTGCGGCATGTGGGATCTTCCCGGACCCGGGCACGAACCCGTGTCCCCTGCATCGGCAGGCGGACTCCCAACCACTGCGCCACCAGCAAAGCCCCACATTTATTTTTAATATAATGTTCTCTGCCTCAGAGCACATAACTTTTTTTATATTTAAATGTAAAAATAAATTTCTAGGAATGATATACAGTACCTAACAAAATTTATCATAACCTGAGAATGAGTTTTGGACATATACAAATACTACTACAGGATTCTATAGATATTTAAATCTGTTGAGAACAGTACATGAACAGTTAACATATGGAAAAATACATTTCCATTAAGCTGAAGAAGATAGATTTAAGGTTAATTTATATATTCCCATGCATCATGCATCTTTTGTATTTTCCTGACTGGAAGAAATACCGTGTCTTTTTTCAACTCAGCTGTTTAACATTTCAGGCTTTTTTGCTTGTTCCACAATAACTTTCAAAGGCACAGACTAATTTGAAGAAATCTGGTCAACAAACAGTTATCAAGATATAATTTGTCTTCCATTTTTTGGTGTAGCCCACTACTCTGTAAGTAATTAGCAGCTGGAAAAACCTTTTATAAGCAAATACTCTTATTTTAATTGAATGTCAGTAAAATGCTCAACATCAGCATGGATTACAGAAACATGGGATTTCATGAAATTGGTCTACAAGTCATGCAATCAGCGGTTTGGTGCTATTTAAACAAATCTTAGCAGGCAGCAAGTAGTGTCTCCAACCTGAAGAAGGAATCTCTAAATCCCTCCATCAATATTTTGCAAAATGTAGTCCCAGACCAACTGCATCAGATTCATCTGGCAGGCTTGTAAAACTGAAGATTCCTAGCTCACATCTGAATTAGATGGTGAACTGGAATCTACACTTTGAACAAGCTTCCCAGCTGATTTTTATGCACAATAAACTTTAAGAATACATTCCCTAACCTTTTGTTTGGGACTATTAAACAAATAAATAAGAGGCCATTAGACTGATGTGGCACTAATGCCATGGCCTAAGTAAGCAAACCCAAATTTAAGTGTGTAAATGACTCAAAGTTACAAAAACAAAATGCTAAGGACAACCAGTCACAAACATCCAACTAGGCTTTAAGTTATAACCAATCAATAATTTCTTTACTTCTGCACCGTCTCTATATGTCTTTCCCCTGGTTCCTGTCTGCTGAAGCGATTAGAATCGACCTTTGCTCAAATAAACTTAAAAATGTTTAATGACTTAGTTTATCTATTAAGAGGATACTTAAAACTTTTTCATAGCTATTCAAGAATTCAAGAACCAAAATCTATAGTCTGGTTACCTGGACAGATGTTTCTGATTAAGGTGGTTGCTGAACAAGGAAGCCTGTTACCGCAGGTCTAAATGCTTTTTCCTCTTAGCACTTAATTCATAGTTTCAGTCCCAGCATATGTCTGTCCCTTCTTGTTACCTGATACTCCAACTCTGCTCTTTGGGTGCTAATAAACATTTATAGTATACTCAGCATCCACTTAGCCACTTGCTTGTCAACCCCCAATTATAAGAACCCTAAAAAGGCAAAGGTAGGCAAAGGCAAGAGAATCTGTCACCTTGTTGCTTCAAAATTTCCCAGTTATGCCATCTGCATCTTTTTTTTTTTTTAAGTCTTTATTGAATTTGTTACACTATTGCTTCTGTTTTATGTTTTGGTTTTTTGGACATGAGGCATATGGGATCTTAGCTCCCCAACCAGGGATGGAACCCCTACCCCCTGCACTGGAAAGTAAAGTCTTAACCACTGGACCACCAGGGAAATCCCCCAATTTGCATCTTAAAACTGGGAGAAACCTTAGTGTTCTTCCCAGGAATGCACTTTTCCTGAAAGCAAGGAATTGTGCATAATATCACCATTTACCTGAAAAGGAGAGGTGCTGTAAGTGGCCAAGGAAAAGGACATTTTCTTTCAAAACATGAGAGAACTATGCCTGACAAGTGCCATAACAGCATATGGTCACAGAAATAAACATTTCTACTCAAATAGGAAGTTTAGCAAACTTTTGATCATTTCTGTGGGTACGGGGACACTGCTATTCTATGGTACTAAATGCGTTGCAACTATAACCAACTTGTTTCATGTTTCTTTTTGAGGCTTATAATCACTACAAGTAAGATTCCAAATAAGGTTCCATACTAAGAAAAAAGTCAACAACCTGAGTTAGATCCGTGTTATATCAGTTCAAATATCGGTTAGTTTGCTGATTGGCTAGTCTACAAATTAGCTAAAAGTAAAGTTCAGTCTTTAGTCAAAACCCATAATAAGTGGAAGAATGTGCGTATTGAAGGGGAACTCTTAAGAAACATTTCTAAAGGGAAATATATGGACATGATAAAAACATAACCCATTTAACCAGATAGAAGAAAAACAGGTAAATGCAGCTACAGTAAGTGCTTGAAAAGACACCGCTGATTGTGTTGCCAGGCAACCCCAGAAAAGCTTCAAATTTCACTATCAAATAACAATAGATTCTGCAGAATAAGTATCTTAGAGAACAAAAGAATTTGAATTCTGTACTAGTGCCTGAGCAAGAAAAAAGAAAAAAGCCAAGGGAAACCTATTTTGCCTGTTGGTGAAATTTCCTGTCCTATTCTCTTTCAAAAAAAAAAAAAAAAAGACTTTTACTGGATAAAAAGTGCCTTAAAATAAATAGAAAATCAGTTAAGAGCTTTAAATTCTGAAACTTGAGGTTCTTCAGACTTTTGAAACAACTAGAGTGAGCAACAGAAAACTACTTGTGAAGCGGTGGATTCCTTCAGCTGTAGCACCTGCCCCTGGCTAATAAGCAAGTTCCTTGACACCTATAACCTGAAAACTTAACTGCTTCATGAAAGAATATTAGACAGGAAAGGAGGAAGAACTTAAGTATACATATTACTATCTTTAATAAGTTACCTAAATTAACCACAATTGCATCATGTTAAAAACAGACCTCTCACAAATCTCTTTCCACCACCAAAAAATAGGCAAAAAAATCTGAAAACCAATAAACTCTGGGGTTTGAATTTAATATTTTAAAGAAACAGTTCCTTTTTTGAGACTATTATCAAAAAAATTCACATGTGGATAACTGTTACTTTAGGCAAGGATTATAGTTAATTACTGGCATTTTTTCTTTACTATCTTCTAGCTGATATTCTCATGTATATTACTGAAAAAAAACAGTTACTACATGCATATGAAGAATCCCAATTGCTAAATATTTATGTGTCCTGCGAATTGGAGGGGACATATTTGATTTAATTCAGTAACAAACATTAGTTTCATGAACTGAATACAATCTGCTAAGGGCATATTAGTAGCAAATAAATATATTATTATATTGTAATGTGTTTAATCTTTCTTTGACACAACATACTTATCTAACTATTGTTCTATCCCTTTTGTTTATCTACAGTCCTGGAAATGTTTCCCTGTCCTCACAGCACTCTGACTTCTGTCTTCAATAAAACTGCCCTTGTTAAAGCACTTGAATTTCCAAAGCAAGCTCTGAAGGACTGTTTTCAGTTAAACTCATTTATTTGAGGCAGTTGACACCTTAACTGCTCTCTCCTTAAAATTTTCTGTTTCAACCTGTGAGGTAATACCTCCTGGTTTTCCTAACATCCATTCTCTGTTCTCTGTGTCTTCTCTACTCACCCCTCCAATCTTGTCATGTCTCACAAAGGATTGGCATTTGCCCCTTTCTTTTGCAACCAACTCACCTAAACTCTCAGTCCATATGCTTTAAATGGGCTGACTTCGGGAATAAGCAGGTGACCCAAGATGGGCCAGCGAGCACATCGAATCTCCTTGGTCCATAGTGATCAGTCATTTATGGGTGGACGAATGACCCAGCGTGGTGAATGCGAAACAGGATCAGGGTATTTGCCTGAACTGGGAATTGATACCTGGTGGATAGGAATTCTTACAGATGTTGAGTATCATGCATAAACCCTGTATCATTCACAGTTCTTTGAAAGACCTGGGTGTCTGGTCTTCTTTCAAATATTTCTCAATTAGCCTGTAGACCTGGATTTCCTCTCCTTTTCCTCTCTGCAGCCTATATTCCTTCCTTTACTCACAAACCATGTAAGTCACCCATTTCTGATTCTTATATTTTAATCAAAGAATAATTAGTGCTTATCATATATAATCAGCAGCAATATAATGTGGTCTCCTAGCCGTTTTCAAAAGGTAAAACTTAATAAACTGCAAATAAATAACAATAAAAAAAACTGCCATACGTTAGAGTGATGTTTTACAAGCTAAATGGAAGGTGTATCATTAATAAAATCCATGATTTCCCTATTAATTTGAGAGAAATAAATTATTCATAGTCAATATGAAAGCAACATATGAGGGAACTGACAGAGCTGCATTTGTTAAATAAATTTTGTTCAAATAAAAAAATTAAATTATAGGTTAATTTGCTGAGAAATATAAAGAGAAATGCTTAATATTAGCATAGCAAACTATAAAAATGAGGTGGAGAAAATCAATTCTACAGAGACTTGTAAAGAGTTTGAAGACCTGTTATATACCTAATTCTGCTAGGTCATATCTTTCTAAAGTTTTATATTTAAAAAAAATGTAATTGTGAAAAATGCATCAAACACAACTGTACTGTTTAACAAGTAATTAAAAAGTACATGACCATGTAAAAACCATTTAGGTCAGAAAAAGAACTTTGCCTTACTCTATAAAAGCTCATGTGTCCCTTTCCAACCACCATCCTCTCCCTTCACCCTGTGAGAGTCCTATCTTAACTTATATGGTAATAAGGCCCCTGTCCTCTTCTTTCTGTTTGACCACCTAGGTATGTACCCAAAAAAATGAAGTTTAGATTTCCCTGTTTTTGAACCTTAAAAAAGTAAATCACATTATGTGTATTTGTATGTCTTGCCTCTTCAGCTCTATTTATATTTGTAAAACAGTTATATTCTTGAGTGTGGTTGTAGTTAAATTATTTTCATAATTCCATAATGTAATATTGTAATGACAATATCACATCAATTTATACATTCTACTAAATGTGATGAACATTCCGACCTCATGCCCCCTTATTTCACATTATTAACAATGCTTTTATTAATATTTTTATACACACGTTTGCGTGCACATGGACATGACTTTCTCTAGGGTATTTATGTAGGCCAGGTCATAGATTGTGTCTATGCCAGTCTTACATAGATTAAGACCAAAATGCTTTCCAAAGTGGTTGCACCATGGCATTATTATTATTTTTGCTTCAGAAACAGTATTACTGTAAGTTTAGGAAAATATTTTAAAATACATACCACAGTTCCTCTGCATATATTTTACTATAAGTTAATATAACCTTGATGAATGATGGATAGTTCTCAGGGAGGTATAACCAAAGTTGCCCGATAGTTGGGCATGACTTTATGCCGCAGTAAATTAGCAAAGATCTGATGGTGTCATTCTTATATCTCTGAGTCATACTTTTTCCTGAAATCTCCCTCTAAAAAATGCAATTAATTTTTTACAGCATTAAAATTTTTTTCTCTGTGACATTTCCAAATAGGTTTAAATGGATAATTATTCAACTTTCTCAGAATAATTAGCATAATCAGTTCTACAAGTTTCCCGATCACCTGAAGTTTGGCAATTTAAGTATAATTTATAATGCTTCAGACATCTGTAGTTTTTATTTTAATTCAGATGTTCACCTATATTTTTTTAAGCTTTCTTCATCTTCCAGTGAACTGCCAAAGATGGAATCAAGGATATATTTTAATGTATATATAGGACTAAAGGTTCTCAGTTTTACATGTGTTTAACAATATTATTACCTAGCCAAGTAAAATAGAATATTCAATAATCTATTAAAATTAATTTAAGCTTGACAGCCGATTTATTATCATTTCAATAATTTTATATAAGCATATATATGTGTGTGTGCGTGCACGTGTGTATTGAATGAATTAAATCACAGTTCAAAGTTTTGATTTTACCTTTATGAAAGAGCTATGGATAATTCTCTTGAACAATATATAATCTACTTATGAATTGATTCCTCCAATTATTTACAGTATGCTACAGTATTATGCCCTATATGCCCCTTTTGTGTGAAACCTACGCCTAATCACTGTGCATAAACAAGGTGTATTTCCTGTTACAGAACTTAATGACAGTAAAAATTAAGAAATTTAAGATGCTCCTCCTGTCTAGACACCACTTGCATCGTGGGAGCTTGTGGCACCATATCACTGTCTTGCATGTAGGCATAAATGTTTGGTACCAACTGTCACTTCACTGGAAAATAATAACCCTTTCAAAAAGTTTAAACCAACAACTGACTGAATATTTAGGAAAAAACTCAGGACAAATATCTTCCATCACCCATCAACCAATTATCAGAATGACTCCAAATTCCATAAAGTTGTTTCTGTTTTTGTCTACATATGATTCTCTACTTTTTATAAATCTTTCTTGTGTATAATTCCCCAAGAAATACATCTCTAGTCTTTTTCTTATCTACTTTCAATTATTTATCTACTTTCAATTATTAAAGAAATGATCAGAAAATTTCATATAAAAGAATAAGCTCCTAAGCATCATGTTTGTCTTTGACTGTTATGTTCCACCAATTCCTTAAACTCAGCACATTACATTAGACTAGAACTTCACCCTCTGATTAGGATGAAATAACAAGGAACCTTCTGCCATAAACAACTAGAGCTCAGACAAAATACAGGCAATAATGTTTTCAAACATTAGACAATATGCAGCACAGGACCATGACCCCTGAGATAAGTAAAACAAAAATGATGCGCCCTTTCACTGTACCAACTACCTACTTAGAGGCAGTTTCTAGGCCACTAAAGGAGGGTCACCCATAACAGAATCTAGTCATCTTGTTAAGTTGCAGAGACAGGGATCAAATTTGGGGGGAGTCAAGGAAACGAGATTTTGCAGAACAGAGTAAGGGAGAGGTGTGAACTACAGAGAAAGACAGCTCTGCAGAACTTCAGGAGAACCCGCCAAGTCATTCACTGAGTATTGTTCTGCAGATTTATGAGAGGAAACCACCAGAGCTGTGGGAAGAACCATAAGAAAGGAGTGAACAGAAAAACTCCTGGGGCACACACAGGGCTGAGGATAACTCATGTTTCTACCTGCCCCAGTGGAAAGACCTCATAATACACAGAACACTGGGTAGCCTCCTAAGAATATTGCCTTAGTTTTCAAGCTTTATTAATCTTGAAAGATTTTTCAGAACTTTCCTTACCAAAGCTTAAAAAGAAAATACTTAAAAATATTAACAGAGCATAAATTTATATAATTGGTTTCCTAGAAAACAGAGAACACAGAGAACAAAATATTTGAATAAATAATAGCCACAATTTTTCCAAGTTGTTCAAATGTAAGGACACACAGGTTCATAAAAAGTGAAAGAACCACAAGAAGTATAAAGAAAACACTCCAGGAAATGTCAAAATGAACTACTGAAGTCAGTGATGACGATAAAATACTAAAGTATTAAATATTAAAGTACTAAAATACTAAAGTAGAATGAGGAAAAGGAAACATTGGATATGGGTAAAAAGAAAGAAAAAGGAAAGGAAAGGAAAGGAAGGGAGGGAGGGAAGAGGGGAGCAAAGAAAGGAAGGAAGAAAGGGGTCCCATCAGAAACTATTCAAACAAGAAGGCAATGGAAAGATACCTTTATAGTTGTAGAAAGTTTTAAAAAACCTGTTACCCTAGAAATTTTGACAGTCTTTGTGACCTTGGCTTAGGCAATTTCTTAGATTGGACATAAAAAGGTCAAAATATTAAAAAAATGATAAATTGAACTCATCCCAATTGAAAATGCTTAGTCTTCAAAAGACGATGACAAAATAAAAGGCAAGCCTAAGACTGAGTGAAAATATTGGTAATACGTATTTGTGATAAAGAACATGCAATCTGAATATCTAAAGAATCTTACAACCTAGTAATATGAAGCCAACTCAATTAAAATGGGGTTTTGGTTTTATTAGAAACCTCACCAAAGAAGATATGTGAATGAAAAAAAACACATAAAAAGATGGTCAACATTATTAGTTATCAGAGAAACGCAAACTAAAAGCACAATCAAATAGCAAAACATAGACTGGCTAAGATTAATTAAAATAATCAAGTTTTATTGAAGATGGGGACCAAGTGAACTCACTGCCAGTGAAAATGAAAAATGCCATTGCATTTTGGAAAACAGTTTGACAGTTCCTCATAATGTTAAACATACACTGTCCTAATAATCCAGCAATTCCTCTCATAGGCATTTATCTAACCAAAATGAAAACATATGTTGACACAAAGAATTGAATTTGAATATTTAACACAGCTTTATAAATAATAGCCAAAACCTAGACATAAAAATAGTGTTAACTAAACAAGAAATCACGATATTTCCATATAATAGAACACTACTCTGCAGTAAATGAGAATGTATTACTAATTCAAGCCACAGCTCAGATGAGGTATAGAGTGCGGATAGACTCCAGCTCTCAGAAATGGCATAGATGAGATGGAGGGGTGAGAGAATATAGTGCCACATAGTCAGGACCTGTGAGATAACTTAGTAAGTTATTGTTTCTCCTATATATAAATGATTTGGTTTGAATGTGAGTCAGAAGACACAGGCAGCCCATGATAGGATTCAGAGTTTGATTTTCTTATGTTTTTCCAGGGAAAACAAAAATCTTACAAAATTACTGTGATGATTAAATGAGTCCTTAATTGCAAAGTCCTTAGAACACTGCCTGGAACAGAGTAACCACTATATAAATGCATGTTACCATCCTTATTAAGTTAAACAAATTTGCCTTTTTGAAATACCTCCCTGCTCAGAGTGTCAGAGTGCATGCAATTACACATTGGAAAACAGTTAGCAAGCTGTTTTCAGTCATCCACAAAGGAAATACTGAAAACCCGAACAATTTTCTGTCTTGTCCAGACACTTAGAATTCTCACCCTCCCATCCCGCTACAGTAAACTATCAGAATCCTATCAGTTCTTCTAGACCCATGTCAAGGTGCATGTTTCTCAGTGAAGCTGGTCTAGATGCATCATAATCTCAACATAGTCTCTCCTTAGTAATATTATGCCATCCACCTGATACCTTTCTTTTGGTGTTTATGACTCCATTTTTTGTAATACTAATTTACATATTGATCTTCTTTGGTGACATGAGACTGTTAATGACAAATAATGTTAATGATAAATAATGTAAAGTAATGATTATGTTAATACATGAACTATAATGCAAAGGTATATCACTTTTTAAATAATTTTCTTTGAAAAAAATAACTGTCAAAAAGTTTTTAGATTTTCAAACAGGAAGACACCCATGAGATTTGTTACTACAATTAAAAAAACGGATAGGTGAACTATGGAAGACAATGAATGATTTTTGACTAGCAAAATTAGTAACTGTTATATTTTCATATATACAGAGGAGAGGTTTCAACAGACCAAGTTCATTTTAGTCAAGTAATTCATCTAAACCATAACTGGTAGCTAACACTAGAAAAAGTAATATGAGTTCGATATTATGCGGTTTTTTTAATCTATTTTTATTAAATAGCAATTCTGGCGGAAATACTTTTGTTGCAATAAAATAAACATAAAATTCACTATCTTAAGCATTTTAAAGAGTAAAATTCAGTTGTATTTATGTTTAGTATATTCACAGTGTTGTGAAAGCATCACCTCTACCTAACCCCAAAACATCTCCATCATCCCAAAAAGAAACCACCTATCTATTAATTCCCCATTCCCCATTCACTCCTCAGTTCAGTCCCCAGCAGCCACTCATCTGCTTTCTGTCTTTATGCATTGTCCTATGCTGGGTATTTCATATAAATGGAATCATATATTATGTAGTCTTTTGTGTCTGCCTTCCTGGACTTACTACAAAGTTTTCAAGGTTCATCCATATTGTAGCATGTGTCAATACTTCATTCTTTTTATGGCTGAATAATATTCCTTGTACAGATTATGTCACATTCTGTTTATCTGTTCATTAGTTGATAGACATTTGGGTTGTTTCAACCGTTGGCTATTGTGAATTTTGCTGCTACGAACATCGAGGTACAAGTTTTTGTTTGAACACCTGTTTTCAATTCTTTTGAGTAGATATCCAGGAGTGAAATTGCTGGGTCACATGCTAATTCTATGTTTAATTTACTGAGCACAAATCTTTTTAGTAAGATATATTCTTTGCTGTGTTCATATGGCTAGTGAAGTTGATAGAAAATGTATGTATATGGATACACGCAGATAATAGCTCACATACAAATATATTAATGATATATATACATATCATACATATATGTATATATACAAATATATATTATATGTTTGGAAAAATCTATACTAATAGCAAAATGTTTTCCCAATCATATGTATTAATTAACCATTAGTGCTAATGATCAATCACTATTTGCCCCATTCTGTATCAAGCAGTTAGTATTTCAATATAAATAAGGCAAAGTCTTGTATGGGATTCTTCCCTTAAATATTTAAAATCTAAATGAATACAGAAAATTACAGGAGCACTAGGAAGAAACATAAGGTGAGTGTGGTTTATAATGGGAAGGGGTAAAGAACTCTTATGTTTGGACTTAAAGTCCGTGTGGTGTATAAAGTCTGAAGAGACTTATATGAGGCGAGGATCTATATACTTCAACCATTCGATTTCCACGTTTCCAAAAAATCTAGACCTGGGGAAAGTGACAGTTGGATTGATTCGGAGACTAGAAGTAAACTATAGCAACATGTCCTTACTGAACCTAGATCCAAAAGGGGATCCTGCCTAACCCCCTCTGAAACTGGGAACTGGCCTTTCTACATGCTGGTTTCCAACATCCAGTCATGTTTTGGGTAGGTCCCCACCCAGATGGAAGCACAGATGCAGTAGTAGCTGAAAGATTATTCTGAGAATGACAAGCCAGATTTCCTTGAGACTCAGGAAAGCTAACATGAAAAGATTTTCCAACTCACTGCAACTGTGGATCCATACTGCTGTTCCCTATGAACTTGGGAGAGAATGTTAGATTATGTCGTTCAGATCATTTTACAGGCTGGTGGAGTTGAAACCCATAGCAGATGGGTTTCAAATAGGCCTTCCATTTCAATCTTGCTTCCAAGTCTTCCATCCCAGATAGTACATATTAGCATTCTTGGTGCAATCACTGAAAAAAGTACTTACAACCATATAATCAGCTGCAAAATACCTTGGGAGAGTTTATATGACTGGCTCCTTAGGAACTAGCAAAATCTCTATCGAAACAGCCATTGTATGAGTAGTTAAATATTTTGGTTTTAATATCTTCTTCCCTTCAGTTGTTTTATAACTATCCAGCAACAATGAAGAGCTGGGTGAAAATGGTGCTGAAGAACTTCAAAGAGGTGGTCAGCATCCCTGGCTTTGTTTAGGGGTACAAACTCCGACATGAGTATATAATAAATAGGTAGTATCTATAAACATTTTGTGTATAGATAGATAGCATTGCTATTATTTGTTTGTATTTTTCTTTCTTTTGGTAGTATGAAGTCTCCCTAAGGAGGACCTATGTTTTATTCATTTTTTTAATCCCAAGCACTCACAGAAGTCCAACCTAGTAGTGACAGAAAAATTATTAATTGAAAATGAGTGAATTATGATACAATTTCTAGGTTTCTTAATGGTTCCCAGTGATGAACTTCAGGTCATCTATCTAGATGCTTCTTTCCATTTTCAGACAACAAATTGTCTATAATGGGTACATTCACACATCAAAGGAATGGTTTGATTACCTCTTACTGTGGCATTGCTTTTCCTGTTTTGATTTTGAGGCTCTGGGTGTTTAAGATTTTTTTAACCTGTTTTATTTTATTTTTTTCCTAATGAATGTTGCCTATTTCAAAAATGCATTATTCAGGGTTGCTTTTCCTTTGAACAAAATGAATAACACGTGGAATGACCTTCAGATTTTACAAAAAAGGCATGCTTCAAATAATACTTAATTCCTTACAATTTGCCATATCTAATTCAATTTCTTTTGTTTCTTTGCCCTTATAAAACTATCTTAATGATGATGTTATCTTTCAACCACTAACCATATAAATTCATGAATACCATACCTGAACTCTGAGCAAATGGTGATATTTGTCTTAATAATTATGTATATGTGCACTCTTTTTTTGCAGATTCAGAATTTTTTCTTAACTAATATATCTTAGAAAAATTAATGTGCACTTGTCTATATTCATTTTTTTCTTTTCATTATCTTTAACATGAAGCTTGATTCATAATAGCTAATTCTGCTATAAAATGTCTCAAACTCAATAACTTTCATCAAAATGGTGATAAAATGGCTGAATAAACTCACAGCATAACCAGAAAGAAAACACAGACACATGCACACAAACACACATTAAATAAATAGCTGTAAAAATCATAGTTTAGCCAACAGAGAATTCCAAAATAGAAGCAAAAGGCAGTTCTCTTATAAATTGCTGATCTCCTCATACATCTTGTTGCTGTGTTAGTTGTTTTGCTCAGTAAGGATGATCATTCTGACAGCTACAACTTGTTAGTGTTTCCTTATAAAATATGAGTAGAAATACAGGATATTTTTAATGATCTGTCTGACATTTTAAGACTATTATTTATATGATACTGAAAGAATGAGGACACCGTAGAATAGTCACATGTTCTTCATTCACCAAAACTGGGCATCCTCAACTACCTCCACAGTGGCATCAAAGCTATTTCTTATTTGGATTTGTTTACAGAGGTAAAATCAATTCCTCCCCTCACCATTAGGTGCCTAAAAACACAACTGGGAAATAGAGGGTAAGAGAGATCAAGTGGTAATGTTTATTGAGCAAAGGGATTACAGTTTAATAAGGTGGTTGTAAACTATATAATAAACTGGTACTCTATATGTATTATGTGATGTGTAATTCTTATAAACATGTATAATATTTGCATTACTTATGTAACATATAAATATATCCTAACTGATGTGTGTGTATACGTGTACGTACAGTTAGGAACAAGTGCTCTATTTTTTTTTTGCAGTACGCGGGCCTCTCACTGTTGTGGCCTCTCCCATTGTGGAGCACAGGCTCCGGATGCGCAGGCTCAGCGGCCATGGCTCACGGGCCCAGAAGCTCCATGGCATGTGGGATCCTCCCGGACCGGGGCACGAACCCGTGTCCCCTGCATCGGCAGGCGGACTCTCAACCACTGTGCCACCAGGGAAGCCCCAAGTGCTCTATTTTAAACACAGGCCCTAAATAATATTCTAAGACGTTACATTTTACTTACTATCTGAGTTTTGTCCTGGAGCAATATTTTCAAAGTTTTCTGCTTAAAGGAGAAATTGTGATGTGCATTTCCACCCTAATGCCAGTTAATAAATAAGGTAGAGGACAGTGTTTATATAGCTCCCTGGAATTTTTCTGCTGTTCTCATCTGGGACCACTTTCAGTTATCCATGCCCTCCTTATCATTTTTAGTTTTGCTGTCAGAGCTAGGAATCAGTATAAATGAAGTTGTCTTTAAAGTCTAGCTACACTTCTGGTTCCCTTCTTTATTCACAGCCCCTAAAGACAGTTATTTATTTATCCAGCAAATATTTGTTGAGTGATTACTATTGGTCCAGGTACTGAGATGCAACTGTTAATATGATGAACACATTCCCTCCCTCATGAACTTAATAAACTAAAGGCAGACAAGGAAATAGTCAAATAAAATGCAAAATGTAAGTGGCAGAATCTATAAAAGTGGAAAAATAGGTGCTTTCTTTACTTTGAATGGCCAGCTTGCATACATACAGCCCTCTGGATTGAAGACACTATGCTGTGGAATTCAGCCCAGCCCAGGCATGATTTACTCTGGAAATCTGCTCACAGAGATGGCACTCAAATCCACTTAGATGTGGCTAAGATTTTCTAGCTTTATTTGCTTTTTAGGTAGAGGTCAAATATTTCAAAGGCTGCATATTATGGAAAACCAAGTTTTAAACTATCCCAAAGTGTAAAACTTGATCAGATGCTCTGAAAATAGAGTATGACACTTGAAAGTCAATTGAAAAGCCATGAACCTATTGCCATTTTCAATTTGAATGCTAGTTTGTGGTTTGAAATTATTGTGAAAAAACAAATACCCAGTGATTAAACCTCAGAGCAGCACTGCTGTTGCTAAAACACTACTCCAGAGGGGAGAGCTCTGAAAATCCCATACAAATGCATTCAAAAATACATTTATTTTTGAAAAGCAGCGAATGTGGTGAAACATGTATTTTTCCTTTCACAAGGTATACTCTCTTAAATGCTCTTTAGCTATATGTTCATTATTTCAAAGTTTAATGTGGGGCTTCCCTGGTGGCGCAGTGGTTGAGAGTCCGCCTGCCAATGGTGGGGGACACGGGTTCATGCCTCGGTCTGGGAGGATCCCACATGCCGTGGAGCAGCTGGGCCCGTGAGCCATGGCTGCTGAGCCTGCGCGTCCGGAGCCTGTGTAAGTTTAATGTGGAGAAACACGTTGAGTAGATAAGTGAGCTGAGACTTCCCTGGTGGCGCAGTGGTTAAGAATCTGCCTACCAATGCAGGGGACATGGATTGGATCCCTGGTCCGAGAAGATCCCACATGCCGCAGAGCAACTAAGCCTGTGCGCCACAACTACTGAGCCTGCGCTCTAGAGCCCATGAGCCACAAGCTCGCGTGCCCAGGGCCTGTGCTCCGCAACAAGAGAAACCACTGCAATGAGAAGCCTGTGCACCACAACAAAGAGTAGTCCCTGCTCTCCAGAACTAGAGAAACCTGCGTGCAGCAACAAAGACCCAACACAGCCAAAAATAAATAATAAATTAATTAATTATTTTAAGAAAGGAAAAAAAGAAAAAGAAAAGTGAGCATATATTAAAGGGCCTGAAGGGCTAGAGGAAAGCAGTTTTCTTTCTACATAGTCAACCACAGAAAGACATGGGATGCTTCAGTGTATAAAAAATTAAATTGTGTTTGTTTGGGGCACAGGTAGTAGAAGTGAACAGGGGTAGTAATTCTAAGCCCTTAAGAAACTTTTCCACATTTCCGCTAAGACTCTGTTTGAATATGCCTGTTTAACTATTCCTAAGAGAAATCTTGTTGCTGTTAGCCAAAAAAGGCAATGTCATATCAATACAAATATTCAGCTATACAAAAGATTTGCTGATCTGGTAATTAGGAACAAGGATACTGGTTAGACATGCACTATTTCTGTTACCTACTTCCTAAGACATATCAAGGTAATTGCTTTTTGTGTGTCGGTAATATTCTATGCATACCATTTCACTTGCTGCATCATTTTTTAATTACCTATTTCTGTCTCCCGGCTTGAGGACAGGGACTCTTATGTGTCTTCCCATTCCAAGCACCTACCTCAGTGCTCGGTGGAAGGTTAGCGCACAAACAGTGTTTAATTTAACAAATGGCTATGCTAACTGGCAGTTCAACTTCCTCTAATAAATCATCAAGTTACAATTTTCTCTAAATGCTTCCTAAATAGAATTTGCAAGTTAAAGGGCAAAAATTAATCCTTAATAATTTGCCTAACAAATAGGTCTTTGGATGGCATAAATCTAATAGAATCAGTAATATTCATGCTTCTTTTGAAAATCTATCAACGGTTTCAAAATTTCAAATTACAGCCTAAAATGTGAAAATCATTTGTCAGAGATTATCAAACCCACTGGGCTGCACAGAGCAATATGTCAGCACCTTTGCCCACATCTATAGCCTGGAGGTTTCTGAAGGTAAGCAGCGCCTTCATCATTCTGGCATTCTATTTTAGTCTAAGTCTACATCAGAAGCCTGCCAAGGCTCAGCACTGATAACAAAGCACTATCGCTTTTCAAAGTGACAGAGCACAGTGACATATCAACACTAGGACTCTAGATGAAAAGCCCCTTCTAATTTAACTGGGAATCTGCTGAAGCTGTATTCATCCCTGCACTCTTGTTTTCAATTAAAACTTTCTTGTAGCAAGAGAAAAGTTTGGCATTTCCTTTCCTTTTTTTGAAGAAGTTATGGAACTGAGTGGAAAGGACAGTAGAGTATAGAGTAGAGATGGCCCAGTAACAGCTAAGGATCCATAAGCCATTTTAAATATCTACTAATTGCAGTTCCTACGGTTCAAGGAAAGTGTTACGTACAGCTCATGCTGCTGAAAGGATCCTTTCTTTCAACATCACTGTTCTTTGAGGACTGTTTTTGATACAGTGCATAAAGTAGCAAAGGGGACATGAGGTATCAATTACTGAGTACCTGCTATGTACCTGCAAGGTATTCTCATTATGGGGATGGGGGGTTTCTTACCTGTTCTATTTCATGAAATTCCCATGGAGCTATATGATGTTTCATTTTTTGTTAATACAGAAAAAGGAATGCATGAGCAAAGAAACTAAGTAACATCTGCATGGTCACACAGTAATAAGTAGTAGAGGTGGAACATGAGCACACATTCATGTCCCGCTAGTCTTTTTTTTTCTCTCGTTAGGCGGGCCTCTCACTGCTGTGGCCTCTCCCGTTGCAGAGCACAGGCTCCGGACGCGCAGGCTCAGCACCCATGGCTCACGGGCCTAGCTGCTCCGCGGCAATGTGGGATCTTCCCGGACCGGGACACGAACCCGTGTCCCCTGCATTGGCAGGCGGACTCTCAACCACTGCGCCACCAGGGAAGCCCCTTCTAGTCTTGTATATTAGCTACAACATTGCTAAGGTTTAAAAGTGAAGAATTGTGGGTAACATCAACATTGCCATGATTAGTTTTTATGTATTTAATATTACCTCCAATTGGCACTTTGATTAGATGAAGTTCTTGAAACATACATAGCCAATAGTCTTTTATCCTTAAACCAATTCAGAACACCTCAACAAACTGTAAATTTCTAACAGGAATCCATAGCACATCTTAGAATCTGTTTCTGAGAATTGCATTGGTGTCTGTTCTTACTTTAAGGCATAGTCTGACAGAACGTCTACTACTGACTGTAGAAATGTGGTTAAATGTATGGTCAGATAAGACCTATGTCCTCTTTACGAAGCCCTATAACACATTTCTCTCAAACCTCAGCACTAAAAAAAAAAAAAAATCTTTGTTTTACTTAAATAGCTGGTATTTTAAAACTACATATCTCATGGACACTTTTACCATTTCTGCTTCAGCCAGTAATAATCTCAAGGCCAAGTTCACTAAACATTTTAAAAATCTTTGGCTTTATTTCTCTGTGCTTTCACATTTATTCCATGCTCTTATGTATATTTTTCATAACTGCCTGTACTACTTTTGAGAATGAAATGAGTTATCAATAAATAACTAAACAGAAGTTGGACTAGAGTCAGAGGAAGGGTGTAGGCCAGACTTCTTCATGCATTTTTTAATACCATTAGCTCATAACCAGAGCATCTTTCAAAGCATTTCCTCATATTTGTTTGTGGCATTTCAAATCACTAAACTGCAACACTGGGTTTTCAGACTGCTATCAGTGAAAGAATAGACTACCCTACTTCAGGGTATAAAAGCCCCTACTGCTGTTGATAAAGAATAATTTTACTCACACACATGAGCACAGCACCAGTAAGAATTTTGAAAGGAACATTTCCCTTTAGGGATAAAACAAGTTTCTGGCAATTTGTCTCTGAGACAGCCATTAAGTACAAAGTGTATTTTTTATATATTTATTTATTACAGCTTATGCTTCCCCACTGATGCTTTGAACACATTTTTCTTCAAAAAAATGTTTTAGTGGATTGACTCCACATCAAATCTCTAACTTCTCTAAAATGGCGTGAGTCAGTCTCCCATCACTTGATTGATCAAAACTTGGACCAAGGAAGGGCAGCCATATGGCACCAAACTCAATGATGCTATGCTGCAAACTAGAAAATCTGGAATCAGCAGATGCCAAGAAGTGGAATGCATAGTAATATATGAATTAATGCAGGCAGACAGGAATAAAAATATTGATGAACTTTTAAATTGATATTGACCCATGTATGTCAATGAATAGTTACAGAATCATTTCAATTTCCCAAACAAATGCTCTAAAGAAAGATTACTCTAAAAGGTTTTGGTTTAAAAAGTCAAGTGCAATTGAATATATATTTAAATGCATACTCTTGGTTTTTCTGACATTACAGATATCATATGAGTAAATCATTTAATCACTCAGCAAATACTTTCTGAGTGCTTTCCAGCGCCAAGTGCTGTTCTAGGTTCAGATGATGTTGAATCAAGTAAGACAGCTATGTTAATTTTATGGAACTTAGGTTCAAGAGTGGGAAGACAGAATAGAAAATAAATTAATATGCAAGATAATTTCAGGTAAGTACTATGAAGAAAACAATACAGGGTGATGTGATAAAATAATGGGGAGGGAAGGGGGTAGTTATCTGAGACACAGTGCTTACAGTGACGTATTTGTTGAGACTTGAATGGAGAAGAGTCCGTTATGAGAAGATATGGGAATAGAACATCCCCTGCAGAATCACCAGCAGGTACAAAGGCCCTTACATAAGCATACGTTTAGACTATCTAAATGCAGAAATAAAGATTCTGTGGTTTGAACACAGTGAGTGCAAAGGGGGAGGTGGTAGCCGAAGAGAAGAAAGACATCTTGATGAGATGGAAGGCTTCTGTTGTCTATTACTTTTGTCTCTTGTACAGAAAAAACTTATCTGGGCCTTATGTTTCTCATAAGTCATGAGCTGATCTTTGGAGTCCCTCCAGAGCTAAAATATTCTGTGAAAATACTTCTACTTAGAGTTCTAGATATTCTTTGGTAATTCATTCACATTAACCAACTCTGGCATTTAGAAATGGTTAAAAACACGGAAACACAGTCCATTAACTAAAAGGGTTAAAGCATCTGTGTTAAAAATGCACTGAATTTTTAAAGCACTAGATAAAAATGTATTTGTAAAGTCAGTTCTTCCAGACTGCTCACTGCCATTAACTGGGAGTGTTGTCCATTTTTGGAAACTGCATTAAACTCTTTTAGGATGTTAGGATGCTACTTAGTAAATTGCTGCTTTGCTTCAGTGAATAGGAAAAGCATTTCCAGTGAGCTGAACTCTAAGCACAAATAGACTACATAAAACCAATCCACATTTAACAATCTATTTTTTTAAATCAATGATTTTCAGCCTCTTTCCAAAGTCATGCCATTGTTGTACACATCCCCTCTAGTAATATTCCTTAAGGTGGAATGGGAATTACCCCCATGAAGACATTTGGATAATTTTCTCTCCTTTTTTGAATGAGATTCCTCCCAGAGGAATGGGTTCCCTTTCATTCACCTTCCCCAAGAATCATTACTTTAAGTTATTAATTATACTAAATAAAATTCACTAAGTTAATTTTTTTTTTTCCTATTACTGCACTTATAGCTTTGTTTTTATAACTTTGGTCACTTACTGTTCTAACACTAGGCTAGTATCTCCCAGACAGGGTTTTGCAACATGCTGGTGTAACATGATCAGATGAGAGCTATATTATTCACACATGCATTTAATATTTTTAATGTGTACACACTGAGTGTTGGGCACGGTGCTTGGTGATGGGGATACAATTGTTGAGGTGAAGAAATATAATTTCTACCTAATGGAGCTCACGGTCTAGGATGTATGTGGATGTGGAAGTATGGAGGGGGTTAATTGTCAAGCGCAATATGCAGGGATCATGTCTATGGTGGTAAAAGCACTGAGTAAAGTAGGAGCACCAAGGAAGGGTACCTAATACATGTTTAAATAACCAGAGGCCATTCAGAACAAGGAGCAACCAGACAGAAATTGAGGAAAAAGTAGCAATAAGGCAGATAAAGTGGGACTTGAAATAAGAGATTTCCAGGTAGAGTGTAAAAAAAAAAAAAAAAAAGCTTGGTGGTAAGAAAATAATTTCTATTAGCTTATTTATATTATGCTAGGTTATATTACCTGAATTTACAAGTCTGGTGAAAGGAAGTTGAGGTAAAACCATCTCAATTGGCTTCTGTTTTTTCTGTAACATCAGTAGATAAGATTACCCGCTTAGAACTTCCCTGGAGGCGCAATGGTTAAGAATCCGCCTGCCAGTGCAGGGAACACAGGTTTTAGCCCTGGTCCGGGAAGATCCCACATGCCGCGGAGCAACTAAGCCCGTGTGCCACAACTACTGAGCCTGCGCTCTAGAGCCCGCAAGCCACAACTACTGAGCCTGCGTACCACAGCTACTGAAGCCCGTGTGCCTAGAGCCTGTGCTCCACAACGAGAGAAGCTGCTGCAATGAGAAGCCCGCACACTGCAAGGAAGAGTAGCCCCTGCTCGCCACTACTAGAGAAAGCCCGTGCGCAGCAACGAAGACCCAATGCAGCCAAAAATAAAATAAATAAATAAATTTATTTTTAAAAAAAGATTACTCACTTGGCTTAAGGGGGAACATAATGGGGTCCTAAAATATTCAGGATGGTGAGAAACTATGAAATACAAGTAGTGGGCATTGGTTCCACTTAGAGTTTGGATAAAAAAAGTTGCAGGAGATTTTACTTCCATCTTAGCCACAAAAACAAACAGATTATCTACAAAATCATAGCTTTCATTTTTGTTTTCTAACTCCTCAGAGAGTTGAAGGTACAAAAAAATAAACCCTAAGAAGATGAAATAAGAAAATAAATATACCTTTTTAGGAGAGAAAATATCTACAGTAGCTTTCATTCCTTGCTGAGTGGCAGGGGGATCTCCTTGCCATAGATCTTCAGAAATAAAGTAAATATTGCTATGATAGTCCATAATAAACCAACCCTGCTAGGCTATACTATATGACTTTTTTGGTCAAAGCAAAGTTAGAAGTGTTATGGAAGCAGCCTTGAAAAGTGCCTGCATATTGGGGCTTATCCTTTTGGAACATTCCCCATTGCAGCCTAGCTGCCATGGTATAAGAAAGTCCAGGTTTAATGCAAGAATGAGAGGTCACATGGAGCAGGCCAGTAAGACCACACACCTGGTGAACATAGAAGCTACGTGGAGAAGAACTGAGGCACTCTGAGTGATGGTTTGTATTTGCATTAAGGCCACAGGAATCAGAGAGAGGCCATCTTAGAATTTTCATGTTAGCCCAACTACCAGCTCAAATCAGTGAAATCAACCATCATATGGAGGAAAACTGCCTACCGGAATCATAATGAATGTTGATGTTTAAGCCACCGTTTTGAGATTGTTACACAGCAACAGATAATTGATACACCAGTTAAACTGTTAAACCTAATTGCCACATGTGGCAGGCATGATGAATGAGAATGACAGAGAGATGTACCTACAGAACAAGTCTGAATCCAGCCACATTCTTTTTTCCCAAAGGCATTCACCAATTGTAGACAAGTGGCAGGCTGATTAGGACAGAAGAGAGGAGGGAGTTCCCCCTAGGCATGTGGAGTATTTCCCCAAAGTAAGTCAGTGACTGCTAAGGTGTGGCAGCAGGGCAGAAATGCTGAAATAACAGCTATGATGTATTTTGAACTTTGAACTTAGTATAAACTCACTGGCTAGCTAAGGGTGGGTGAGGCAGAAAAGGCATCCTAAGAAGAAGAAACATTTAAAATAAATGACTTAATTTTCTATTAAAAAAAAAAAACTAGAGTAATAGAGCAAACTGAGGAAAAATAGAGATGATAGCAAAGGTCAACAAAATAGAAAAGAAACAAAAGTAGATAAAATTGACAAATCCAAAAGTTGGTTCTCTCAAAAGAGCAATCAACTTGATATATCAAGTCTGAGTTACTCTAATCAATTAAAAGGAGATATTGAGAGAGAATGAATGAGAAAAAGAAATGAATACAATTTACCAATATCAGGAATGAAAGAGCAGTTATCACAACACATCCTACAAACATTAAAAGAATAATGAGAGAATATCATGGGCAACTTTATACCAACAACTTGGATAACTCAGATAAAATGAACAGATTCCTTAAAAAATTGCATGTCTGAGACTTCTGTCTCACTTCATGCCAAAAATTAACTTAACGTAGATCATAGACCTAAATGTAAAACTTAGAAATATTATAGGAGAATATCTTCAAAGCTTGGATTAGTCAAATATCTCTCATGGAGGACAAAAATTTTTTTACCCTAAACATAAAAGTACTAACCATAAAAAAAAAAATGATATGGATATTCATCAACATTAAAAATGACTGCTCATCAATGATACCAAGAAAGTGAATAAGCCAGTCAAGCTACAGAATAGGAGGAAATATTATCGGTACTTATATCTGACAAAGAAGTTATATACAGATTATATAAAGAACTCTGACAGATCAACAGTACAAAGAAAAGCAGGGCAATTTAAATATTGGCAAACAACTTGAATAGACACTTCACATAGATACATGAATGGTCATCAGTCAGATGAGAAGGAACTCAACATTATTCGGCATTAGAGAGATAACAGCTAAACCATAATGAGAAATCATTTCAATTTACTAGAAAGCCTAAAATCAACAACACTGACCATTCCATTTCCATACTGGAAAGCTTACAAAATGCTTAGGGTTACATTGGTAGGGGTATAAAATTGTGTTGTTTGGAGAACTGCTAGGTACTTGCCTACAAAGTGAAATAGAAAGTTACACTAAAATCCAGCAATTCCACTAACAGGTATTTATCCCAAATACATGAAAACCTATATCTGCAAGAAAACTTCTAACAAAATATGCATAGAAACAGAAAACAATTCAATTATCTATCTACAGGAAAGTGAATAAAAAAAATTGTGATATATTCATACAGTGAATTACCACCCAGTAATTAAAAGAATGGGACTACTGATAAAACACAACAACACAAAGGATTCTCAAAATGTTTATTTGGGCAAAAGAAACCATATACAAAATAATGCATATTTAAAGATTCTATTTATAGGAAATTTAGGACTAGGCAAAACTAATTATGGAAATAGAAAACAGAAGAAATTGCCAGTGGTGGATGACTGGGTTTGTACAGTTTTCTAAAGGGATGTAGATATATCTTGCTTCAGGTGGTAATTCCAAGGGTATATACAATTATCAAATTCATTGGACTTAATATCATATCAGTAAAATAACACTTTATACAATTGATTTTAATTAGGAAACAAACAAACACAAAATAATGAGTCAGAGAAAAAAATTAACTTTGGGCTTCTTTATAATCCAGTCCCTGCTAGAGTGTTGTATACTTGATTTTTCTAAAGGATTATTACCTTAAAACTTAAAGTAGCTATAGTGGAATCAGAAGAATATGTGTTTGTTTAAAAAAATAATTCGGGTTGGCTAAATACATATTATTAGAGGCTGCCATTTTTCAGACCTCTTAACAAAACTTACTTTGAGTCTGCATTTTATCAGGCAACTGTCAGATTAGAACCTCTACCTTCAATTTTGTAAGCTATTCCAAATTTCAAAATAACTGGACTTAATCTGTTCTCTTGTAGGAAATGCATCTAAGCTACTGCCCATATCTCTGTTATATACTTCAAAATAACCTTGGCTTGAATTACGCTTATGGATAAATGGTGAGCATTTAGAAAGACTATTTAATACCAAACCAACACAGAACTGTTTCTTTTAAGACAGTACTTCATTTTATTCAGTTAAACCTTTAGATTTACTTTTTTCTCCTAAATTTTTTTCATCATAAGAATCAAACGTAACGGAAGCAAGTGTTATTAGTCATTTACAATATTAATTTTAATTGATTAGATTAAATTTTTATTTTTTATGCTCTTTTACCTGAAAATATTGCCAGTATAATAAAGGTTGCCAACATGATTACTCTGCTTAAGTATTTTAAATTAGATCTCATTTGCTACCTACATATGACACAAATTTCTTAATTTTATTTAGGCTTGTATATTCAATTAAGAAATATCTCTTTCAAAATACTCTCTTTATAGGCTAAATACTTAACCAATGGTGCTTAAAATATTTTGAGAATTTGTCTTGAAATTACCTTCAGACCAATTTTGAAGCAAAAATAACACCAGTCATCTAACTTTTAATAACAATTTAATTTAACCAAAATATTATTTTAACATCTAGACATACTCTTTGCATTCATATAAATTAGATCCATATGGCCTTTTTCTTTGCATACAAATAAAATTTACCTTGGATCATGCACTTTAAAACATTTAGGCTTTTTAGAGGGAAGTCCAATAGGACTAAATTTTATTCAATTTATTATAATTTTATTTTACATATTTTATCATTTTATTATAGTTTAATTACAATAGCAGATTAAAAAGTAGGAATCCAGAAGCAAATTTTAGCTCACAGTTCACATTTCTAGTTAGGGTGGGTTTTTGACTAACTATGAATGAGTTTCAGCTAACCTAAATCTCACACTATTTAAATCAAAATTAAATCTCAGCTCTTTCATTTGTTGCAGATTCTCAAGTATTTCTGTTTTTATTTTCTATTTTTCACTCAGGTTTTACATTTTTCTACTAATGTCCTTATATAATTTTTCCCTTAGATGATTTTTATATAATAATCTTTGGTTCTCTCATTTAATTTCAATGTTGTTCCTCTTCTTTTATTTATCCTATATTAACTTTTAGTATTATCTATTTAGCTCTTCGGTATTCCCCATTACTGATTATTTTATATAGATGATTACCTCCTTTATATGTAAAATACTGGCATCAATATCCATATTTAAAAGTACTCCTCTTTATACTACTATATTCTGCATGTTGAGCAACAAGAATTACTAACTTTTACTGTCTACTTAAAATGTTTCAATTATTGTGCTAAGTGCTTTACATGCATTATCTTATTTAATTTGTAATAAAAGATTAAAGCCTTCGAGATTAATAGAATATATATAGTCAAAATAACTATAATGGAGATATTTGAAAGCATTGTTCCTCAATGAAAGAGTATTGAGACCACCATATAAATATGGGAACCTAATTTCAAGAGTAATGCAGTACCAGGCATGAAGTATTCACAATCTGGATTCAGTGAAATTTTCATTTGAAACCCAGCACCAAGACTTCATTTGCCTTGGGACTGAATTACTGAAATTCCTGAAACCTCAGAAAACTCATCTTTAAAACATGAATAATAATAGAATCTACTTTAGACTGTTTTCAGGATTAAACATGTAAAATGATTGGTTCAGTAACTGGCACTCACCTAGCAAGGGCTCCATAAGTAACAGTTGTTACAACCTCAGAATGGCATGCCCTGGGGTATCCATGTGACAAGGATATTTACCTTCTACTTTAACGTATTTAATGGTAATCCAAAATAACTAATCTTATGCTGAATTTTCTATTCTGTTTAATGAAATTAAATAGCTACATTACTTTTCATTTTCAGTGAGGAATCCCAGAACAACCCAAGAAAGATAATCACCTTTGCTCTCCCAACTGTTTGAATTTTACTGTGTGTGTGTTTTTGAAAATTTCTTTAAGACATGACATCAAGAGCTAAGTCTAATAAAGCTATTTATTTTCTGGCTCAGATAAAGTATTTAAGCATTCATGGGCCAGTTAAAATTTCCAATTTGGTGCTTTAAAAATACTACAGTTGATAAATAGGTCTTGTTTCCAGTAAACTCACAAAGAATTCCATTTATTTACCTAGCTTATTTGAAAAATGAATAATCCTTGAAGTGAAAGAAAAATGGGTATAGAAATGAATCATGCACAGAGCTGTAGAACAGAAAGCAGAGAATAATTATGGGGGAGTTATGAGCTGAATGGAGATATTTTAGGTCACACAATGCTGAGAGGAAGTGGAATTCTAATCATCCAGAATACAGACCCCTTTATGAACATTACAGCCTTTTAACAGAGATTTCAGAAAGGCAAGGACCTAAGGGTAGATCATCAATGCTCCAGAGTAAGGGCTACTCTAAACCCACCCTAATAAATTCTAAATTCCATGCTCACAAAATCATGCTGAGCCATTAAGAATTTAACTGACAATCAGAATGAAACAGTCGTTAAAAGAAGGTAACACAATCCACCTTCTCCAAATCTTACCATTGTTCTGTAATAACAAGCACATAAGCAAAAATTGCTAGACATATGTATAAGCAGAAAAATATGCCCTGTATCCAGAAGAAAAAATAGCAGTCAATAGAATTACCCATGATGGAATTATCAGACAAGGAATTTAAAACAGACACTGTAAATGGGATTAGTAGTTTAAAAGAAAATATACATTTAACAAATGGATAGATGGGGATTCTCAACAAAGAAATGGCTATTTAAAAAAGAACCGAATGATATGTATAAAATCGATAACTAATAAGAACGTGCTGTATAGAAAATAAAATACAAAAATTCAAAAAAATTAAATTAAAAAAACAAATGAAAAGTTAAGAATAACAGCAAAAAATAATCTAATATAAAAAGCTAACTGGATATGTTTAATATGAGACTATACGGTTTAGAAAAAAAAAATCAGTAAATATGTAAGCAAGGCAGTAGAAAATGTCCAAACTAAAGGACACAGAGAAACAATGGCTGATATGTAGCTCTGATGCATGCAGGATCATATAATATGGTGTAACATACATTTAGCTGAAGTGTGAGAAAAAAAAGAAACGAGAAAGTTTGGGGCAGAAAAAAATACTTGAAGAATATTTTCCAAAACTTTCCATAAGTTTTCCCAATTTGATGAAAACTATATAACCACTAATATAAGAAAGCTCAGTGAACCTTAAGCATGATGAACAGAAACAATCTCACACACACACACCAGGAAAACACCCAAGACATATCAGGCAAATTGCTAAAAGTGAAAGATAATGAGAAAAATTTCAAAGCAGCCCAAGAAAAAAGCTTATTACAGTAAAGAGAACAATGATAATTTTTGTCTGACTTTTTCTTAAAAACAAAGAAAAACAGAGAACAAAGATACATCTTTAAAATGCCAAAAGAGGAAGGAAAAATACTGTCATCAAGATTTCTTTATCTAGTCAAAATGATGGTGAGATAAAGACATTTGCTGAGCAATAAAATATGAGATAATTTGTCAGCAGCAGACATGTACCTCAAGGAATTGTAAAGGGAATTCTCCACACTAAATAGAACTGATAATAAATAGAAATTAGAATGCACATGAAGGAAGATGAGGGCTGCAAATAGCAAATAACATCTAGGACAAACAGAAAAAAAAATAGAATATAAACATAAAGCCAAATTTATCAATAATTATATTAAATGAAAATAGACTAATATTTAGGGTGAGCGCTCAATTAAAAGGCAAGGGTTATCAGAGTGTATGATAGAGCAAGAAGGAACTATTTGCTCTTTATTTAAGCACACTGTTACATAAAGACTCAACTAGGTTAAAAGCAAAACGATGGTAAAAATTATACCTTAAAAGCACTACTTATAAGAAATTTGGTGTGCTATATAAGACAAAGTTGACCTAAAAAAAAGGAACATTACCAGAGGTAAAGAAGAATATTTTACAATAATAAAATGGTCAATTCATCTCATAGATATAAACAATCCTAAATGTACATGCACTTAACAGAAAGCTTCAAAAATAAATGAAGCGAAAATTGACAACAGTAAAGGGAAAATTAAAAATTCCACAATTATATTTGGTTATGTTTATGTTCATTTCTAGTAATTAATAGAAACAAATTTAAAATGTAATTAGAATATAGACATTTTGATTAACACTATCAAACAATTTGAAATCATTGATATTTTAGAACACTACACCAACTTCAGAATATGTCTTTTTTTTAAGAAAAGCTTAGGCAGGCATCTTTGCAATCTTAGAATAAGCAAAAATTCTTACATAAGATACAGAAAGTGCAAACTTATAGATAAAAAAATTGAAAAAATAGGTTTCATCAAAAATTTTAAAAATCTGCTTACTAAAAAGACACCGATAGGGCTTCTCTGGTGGCGCAGTGGTTGAGAGTCTGCCTGTGGATAAAGGGACATGGGTTTGTGCCCCAGTCCGGGAAGATCCCACATGCCGTGGAGCGGCTGGGCCCGTGAGCCGTGGCCGCTGAGCCTGAGCATCCGGAGCCTGTGCTCCACAACGGGAGAGGCCACAACAGTGAGAGGCCCGCGTACCGCAAAAAAACAGAAAAAAAAATTAAAAAAAAACAAAGACACTGATAAAAATGAGTAGGGAAACCACAAGTTGAGAGAAAATTAAGTATAATTTTAAAAAGGCACACATGACAAAGGACTTACAACCAGAATATATAAACAACTCCTACAACCCAATCAAAAAACAAACAGCACATTTTTTTAAGTGAGTAAAAGTCAATAGACACTTCAAAAAGGAACCGATCAGAATAGCCAATTAACACATAAAAAGTGTTCAAAACTATTAGTCATCAGGAAAGTGCAAAGTGAAATCATGATGAGATGCTACTCAACATCCACTGTGAATGAATAAAATCAACAAGACATATCACCAACTGCTGGTAGGAGTGTATTAAACCAATATACTCTATTATCCAGCAATTCCATGCTGTGGTATATATCCTTCCAAAATGAAAACATGTCACAAAAATGCTTTTACAAATCAGTTCAATGGAGGAGCAATTCAACAAATATGCTAAAGCAATTGGACATCTATAGGCAAAAAAAAAAGAGAACCTTGACTTAAGCATCATATCTTATACAAAAATTATCTCAAACTTAAGCACAGACAAATATAAAATGAAGAATAACACTTTTAGGAAGAAAATCACAAAAGATCTTGGAGGTCAATGGCTAGGCAAAAATGTCTTAGATATGACACCAAAAACATGATTGATAAAAGGAAAAATTGGTAAATCGAACTTGTGATGATTAATTTTTTGTGTCACCTTGGCTACAGTATGGTGATTAGTTGTTTGGTGAAATACCAATTTAAGTGTTATAAGGTATTTTTTAAGATGTGATTAACATTTATATTAGTAGACTTTAAATAAAGCAGATTACTCTCCATGATCCAATCAGTTAGTGACCCTCCAGAGAATTTAGAAACAATAATAAATCTGACTAAATGTTGGTTTGCTTTTTATTTAAAAAAAATAAATAAAGACTTAAGTTTCCCAAAGTAGAAGGAATCCCTCCCCAGACTGCAACACAAAAATTCTGACTGAATTTCCAGTCTTCAAAGCATTCAAGACTATAACATCAACTCTTATCCGAAACTTTACCCTGCCAGCTTGTCCTATGGATTTCAGACTTGTCATTCCCTGAAACCACATAAACCAATAAAAAAAAAAAACCTCTCCTGCACCCCCATATATATGTATATACATAATTATGAATATTTGTATATATTACATATAATAATATATTCTACAGCTTATATGTCTCCTGTTGGTTTTATTTCTCTGCAGAGTCTTGACTAATAGAGATGCCATGAATACTAAAAGTTTTTGCTCTATAAATGCTCATGAAGAGATTGTAAAGGTAAAACATATCCTGAGATAAACTGTTTGCTAATCACATATCTAGCAAAGGGCTAATATCTAGTATAAATAAAGAACTCTCAAAACTTATCAGTTAAGAAAAAACAAATGGGAAATTTAGCAAAAGACATGAACAAACATTTCACCAAAGAGAATACAGAGATGACAAATAAGTATACTTAAATACATTCAATAGCATTAGCTATCAGGAAAATGTAAACTATAACCACAATAAACTATCACCATACACTGATCAAAACGGCTAAGAAAATAAATAAATAAATAGTGACAATAGCAAATGCTGGCAAGAAAATGGAGAAATTAGACCAGTCATACATTTGCTGGCGTGAATGTAAAATGGTACAGTCACGTGGACAATAGTTTGGCAGTTTCGTATAAAACTAATCATGCAAATACCATGTGACCCAGAAATTGTGCTAAATATATAAATCTTTGTATACCCACATGAAAATTTATGTTCACACAAAAAAACCTGCCTATGAATTTTCATAGCAGCTTTATCTAGAATAGCCCCAAAATGGAATCTGCCTGGATATCCTTCAACAGGTGAATAGTTAAGTAAATTGTGCTACATGCATACCACTATTCAGCAGTAAAAAGGAATGAATCCTTAATAGGCACAATAACTTGGATGAATCCCTAGAGAATTATGCTGAATGGAAAAAACCAATACTAAAATCCTATATACTGCTTGATTCCATTTATATAACATTTCAAATGACAAAATTTTAGAAATGGAGGAGGGAGTGGTGGTTGCTAGGAGTTAGTAATGGAGCGTGGAATAACATAGTGATAGAGCTAACGCCCGCACCACAAGAATTCTGGCAGGGCCCACGGAAGTCACATGAGGAGGCTTGTGATCGCTTGCCTATGTCGAGGGGAGTGCCAACTCCTGTTTCCCGCACATCCCCGGGCGGCCTGGGGGACAGCTGGGGCATCGCGGCCCGGGGAAGGGAGCAGAAGTCAGCTTCGAAGCTGCAGAAGGAGGGGCAGCCGGAGGAGGCCCTGCATCCTTTGAGGCTCGTTCAGATGTACTACTGCCCGAATGTGGGTATGAGGCGGCAGTGTGGCTGCCCGGTGCTTTCTGTAAAAGGCACTGGCCAAGAGTGTACCTAACTTCTGGTGCTCAAGTCTGAATGGCGAGAGCCTGATGGCCCAGGGTTCAATGTGACTCCTCCGATTCCCCAAGCAACCTCTCCAAGGGGCTCCCATCACTGAGCGTGAGGTCTGCATTTCTGTGGTCCTCGAGTGGGAAACTGGCAGGAGAAGTGTAGGGGAAACTTCCAGGTTAAGGTGTGTGAATGCAAGCATGTACTGAGGGACACAGGACTTGAAAGATATTTGAGGGTGCCAGGAAAGGATATGGCAATCAAGAATATTTGTGTAAGTTGAAGTCAAGACCTTCCTTCTTTGTGGAGCTTCCCAGATAAAAAAGGACTAGCTCTCAGAAGCTTGTCCCTTTTCAAAATACCTGCCGTTGACAGAAGATGTGGCCAGGGAAGGACGAACCATCTTTGGCAAAGTATCTGGGAATCCCTACCTGCAACTCAGGTGATTCTGAGATGCAACCAGGGTTAAGAATCACTGACGTAAATCAGTGTGGCAGACAGGGTCTCCATGCTCTGGTTGGCTATCAGGCCTCTGTCTCTGAGCGGGGAGAGCCGAGTTCAGGACATTAGTCCACCAGAGTCCTCCTGGCTCTACATAATATCAAACAGCGAAAGCTCTCCAAGAGATCTCCATCTCAACGCTAAGACCCAGCTCCACTCAACGACCAGCAAGCTACCCTATGCCAAACAACTAGCAAGACAGAAACACAACCCCACACATTAACAGAGAGGCTGCCTAAAATCATAATAAGGTCACAGACACCCCAAGACACACCACCAGACGCGGTCATGCCCACCAGAAAGACAAGATCCAGCCTCATCCACCAGAACACAGGTACCAGTCCCCTCCACCAGGAAGCCTACACAAGCCACTAAACAAACCTTACCCACTGGGGCAGAAACTGAAAACAACAGGAACTACGAACCTGCAGCCTGCGAAAAGGAGATCCCAAACACAGTAAGTTAAACAAGATGAGAAGACAGAGAAACACACATCAGATGAAGGAGCAAAGTAAAACCCCACCAGGCCAAACAAATTAAGAGGAAATAGGCAGTTTACCTGAAAAAGAATTCAGAGGAATGATAGGAAAGATGATCTGAAATCCTGGAAATAGAATGGAGAAAATACAAGAAACATTTCACAAGGACCTAGAAGAACTAGAGGGCAAACAAACAATGATGAACAACACAATAAATGAAATTAAAAATGATCTAGAAGGAATCAATAGCAGAATAACTGAGACAGAAGAACGGTTAAGTGACCTGCAAGACAGAATGGTGGAATTCACTGCTGCAGAACAGAATAAAGAAAAAAGAATGAAAAGAAATGAAGACAGCCTAAGAGATCTCTGGGACAACATTAAACACAACAACATTCGCATTATAGGGGTCCCAGAAGAGAAAGAGAAAAAGAAAGGGACTGAGAAAATATTTGAAGAGATTACAGTTGAAAATTTCCCTAATATGGGAAAGGAAATAGTCAATCAAGACCAGGAAGCACAGAGAGTCCCATACAGGATAAATACAAGGATAAACATGCCAAGACACCTATTAATCAAACTATTAAAAATTAAATACAAAGAAAAAATATTAAAAGCAACAAAGGAAAAGCAACAAATAACATACAAGGGAATTCACATAAGGTTAACAGCTGATCTTTCAGCAGAAACTCTGCAAGCTAGAAGGGAGTGGCAGGACATATTTAAAGTGATGAAAGGGAAAAACCTACAACCAAGATTACTCTACACAGCAAGGATCTCATTCAGATTTAATGGAGAAATTAAAACCTTTACAGACAAGCAAAAGCTAAGAGAATTCAGCACCACCAAACCAGCTTTGTAACAAATGCTAGGGGAACTTCTCTAGGTGGGAAGCACAAGAGAAGAAAAGGACCTACAATAACAAACCAAAAACAATTAAAAAAATACTAAGAGGAACATACATATCCTATAACTACCTTAAATGTAAGTGGATTAAATGCTCCAACCAAAAGACATAGACTGGCTGAAAGGATACAAAAACAAGACCCGTATATATGCTGTTTACAAGAGACTCACTTCAGACCTAGGGACACATACAGACTGGAAAAGAGGGGATGGAAAAAGATATTCCATGCAAATGGAAATCAAAAGAAAGCTGAAGTAGTGATTCTCATATCAGATAAAGTAGACTTTAAAATAAAGATTATTACAAGAGACAAAGAAGGACACTACATAATGATCAAGGGACCAATCCAAGAAGAAGATATAACAATTGTAAACAGTTATGCACCCAAAACAGGAGCACCTCAATATATAAGGCAAATGCTAACAGCCATAAAAGGGGAAATTGACAGTAACAAAATAATAGTAGGACTTTAACATCCCACTTTCACCAATGGACAGATCATCCAAAATGAAAATAAATAAGGAAACACAAGCTTTAAATGACACATTAAGCAAAATGGACTTAATTGATATTTATAGGACATTCTATCCCAAAACAACAAAATACACTTTCTTAAATGCTTATGGAACATCCTCAAGGATAGATCATATCTTGGGTCACAAATCAAGCCTTGGTAAATTTAACAATACTGAAATCATATCAAGTATCTTTTCCAACCACAACGCTATGAGACGAGATATCAATTACAGGAAAAAACCTGTAAAAAATACAAATACATGGAGGCTAAACCATACATTACAAAATAACCAAAAGATCACTCTTGAAATCAAAGAGGAAATCAAAAAATACCTAGAAACAAATGACAATAAAAACACGACAACCCAAAACCTATGGGATGCAGCAAAAGCAGTTCTAAGAGGGAAGTTTATAGCAATACAATCCTACCTTAAGAAACAAGAAACAGCTCAAATAAACAACCTAACCTTACACTTAAAGCAATTAGAGAAAGAAGACCAAAAACACCCCTCAAAGCTAGCAGAAGGAAAGAAATCATAAAGATCAGATCAGAAATAAATGAAAAAGAAATGAAGGAAATAATAGCAAAGATCAATAAAACTAAAAGGTGGTTCTTTGAGAAGATAAACAAAGTTGACGAACCATTAGCCAGACTCATCAAGAAGAAAAGGGAGAAAACTCAAATCAATAGAATTAGAAATGAAAAAGGAGAAGTAACAACTGACACTGCAGAAATACACAGGATCATGAGAGAATACTAAAAGCAACTATAGGCCAATAAAATGGACAACCTGGAAGAAATGGACAAATTCTTAGAAAAGCACAATCTTCCAAGATTGAACCAGGAAGAAATAGAAAATATAAACAGACCAATCACAAGCACTGAAATTGAGACTGTGATTAAAAAACTTCCAACAAACAAAAGCCCAGGACCAAATGGCTTCACAGGTGAATTCTATCAAACATTTAGAGAAGAGTTAACACCTATCCTTTTCAAATTTTTCCAAAATATAGCAGAGAGAGGAACACTTCCCAACTCATTCTACGAGGCCACCATCACCCTGATACCAAAACCAAAGATGTCACAAAGAAAGAAAACTACAGGCCAACATCACTGATGAACACAGATGCAAAAATTCTCAACAAAATACTAGCAAACAGAATCTAACAGCACATTAAAAGGATTATACACCATGATCAAGTGGGGTTTAACCCAGGAATGCAAGGACTGTTCAATATATGCAAATCAATCAATGTGATAAATCATATTAACAAATTGAAGGAGAAAAACCATATGATCATCTCAATACGTGCAGTAAAAGCTTTCAACAAAATTCAACACCGATTTATGATAAAAACCCTCAGAAAGTAGGCAAGAGGGAACTTATGTCAATATAATAAAGGCCATATATGACAAACCCACAGCCAACATCGTTCTCAATGGTGAAAAACTGAAACCATTTCCTCTGAGATCAGGAATAAGGCAAGGTTGTACACTCCCACCACTATTATTCAACATAGTTTTGGAAGTTTTAGCCAGAGCAATCAGAGTGGAAAAAGAAAAAAAGGAATCCAAATCGGAAGTGGAAGAGAAGAAGTAAAGCTGTCACTGTTTGCAGATGCCATGATACCATACATAGAGAATCCTAAAGATGCTACCAGAAAACTACTAGAGCTAAGCAATGAATTTGGTAAAGTAGCAGGATACAAAATTAATTCACAGAAATCTCTTGCATTCTTATACACTAATGATGAAAAATCTGAGAGAGAAATTAAAGAAACACTCCCATTTACCACCACAACAAAAAGAATAAAATACCTAGGAATAAACCTACCTAAGGAGACAAAAGACCTCTATGCAGAAAATTATAAGGCACTGATGAAAGAAATTAAAGATGACACAAACAGATGGAGAGATATACCATGTTCTTGGATTGGAAGAATCAGTATTGTGAAAATGACTCTACTACCCAAAGCAATCTACAGACTCAATGCAATCCCTATTAAATTACCAATGGCATTTTTCAGAGAGCTAGAACAAAAACAATTTCACAATTTGCATGGAAACACAAAAGACCCCGAATACCCAAAGCAATCTTGAGAAGGAAAAATGGAGCTGGAGGCATCAGGCTCCCTGACTTCAAACTATACTACAAAGCTACAGTAATCAAGACAGTATGGTACTGGCACAAAACAGAAGTATAAATCAATGGAACATGATAGAAAGCCTAGAGATAAACTCACACATATATGGTCACCTTATTTTTGATAATGGAGGCAAGGATATACAAAGGAGAAAAGACAGCCTCTTCAATAAGGGGTGCTGGGAAAACTGGACAGCTACATGTAAAATAATGAAATTAGAATACTCCTTAACACCATACACAAAAATAAACTCAAAATGGATTAAATGCCTATATGTAAGGCCAGACAGTATAAAACTCTTAGAGGAAAATATAGGCAGAACACTCTATGACATAAATCACAGCCAGATCCTTTTTGATTCACCTCCTAGAGAAATGTAAATAAAAACAAACAAGCAAAAGAATGGAACCCAATGAAACTTAAAAGCATTTGCACAGCAAAAGAAAGTATCAACAAGACAAAAAGACAACCCTCAGAATGGGAGAAAATATTTGCAACTGTAGCAAATGACAAAGGATTAATCTCTGAAATTTACAAGCAGCTCAATATCCAAAAAACAAACAACCCAATGCTAAAATGGGTAGAAGACCTAAACAGACACTTCTCCAAAGAAGATATACAGATTGTCAACAAGCACATGAAAGGATGCTCAACATCTCTAATCATTAGAGAAATGCAAATCAAAAGTACAATGAGGTATCACCTCACACCAGTCAGAATGGCCATCATCAAAATATCTACAAACAATAAATGCCGGAGAGGGTGTGGAGAAAAGGGAACCCTCTTGCACTGTTGGTGGGAATGTAAATTGATACAGCCACTATGGAGAACAGTATGGAGGTTCCTTAAGAAAAGTAAAACTAGAACTACCATACGATCCAGCAATCCCACTACTGGGCATACACCTTGAGAAAACCATAATTCAAAAAGAGTCATGTACCACAATGTTCATTGTAGCCAGGACATGGAAACAACGTAAGTGTCCATTGACAGATGAATGGATAAAGAAGATGTGGCACATATATACAATGGAATATCACTCAGCCATAAAAAGAAACAAAATTGCATTATTTGTAGTGAGTTTGATGGACCTAGAGACTGTCAAACAGAGTGAAGTAAATCAGAAAGGGAAAAACAAATACTGCATGCTAACACATATATATGGAATCTAAAAAAAGAAAAAGGTTCTGAAGAACCTAGGGGCAGGACAGGAATAAAGATGCAGACATAGAGAATGGACTTGAGGACACTGAGAGGGTGAAGGGTAAGGTGGGACAAAGTGAGAGAGTGGCATGGACATATGGACATATATACACTACAAATGTAAAATAGATAGCTAGTGGGAAGCAGCTGCATAGCACACAGAGATCAGCTCGGTGCTTTGTGACCACCTAGAGGGGTGGGATATGAAGGGTGGGAGGGAGACACAAGAGGGGAGGAGATATGGGGATATATGTATATGTATCGCTGATTCACTTCGTTGTAAAGCAGAAACTAACACACCAATGTAAAGCAATTATACTCCAATAAAGATGTTAAAAAAAATTTAGTGATAGAGCACTGATGCCTGGAAAGGGAAATGTGGGAATTTTCCGAGTTGTTGGGAATAGCCTATGATTTGACAGGGATGTGGAATATGCAGGTATACACATTGACAAAACTCATCAAACAGTGCACTTAAGATATATGAAGATTTCACTGTATGTACATTATTCTTAAATATAAAAAACATGAAAACTTATATTTATATAACAATATGTATAAACCAAAGATGTGCTCTGCAGTAAGACAATATCCTGCAACTTAGATTTTTCTTTGCATCTCCAACTCTCATTTCTCATTTCAACTGCAATTATATTTAAAGGTATCTTTGCATTTCTCCTAATGAAGGTGGTATAGCTTTAGAAAAAAAATTGATATGGATTGTAATAGAATCTCTACTTCCAATTCGTGATAGGTCAGGGATTCCAAATTTAGTGAATTGCTAGACTTTCTTTAAAATGGTTCATTTTAGGATTTCAAATAATATAGATTTCATACTTTTGAGAGCAACCCTTTTTTTATCCAACCCACACTCAACAGCCCCATTTCCCTTCCCTCGCCCATAAAGCACTACAGAGCAACAATGGACAATAGAGGTATCAGTTTTGGTAAAATACACATAGTGTTAGCCACCTGAATGGCTATAGTTTTGCACTGAGACCTGTATATTAGCACTGAATAGAGCCTCAAGTTAGTATTCTTTATGTATCTAATCTGATGGCATTTCAGGTAGCTGGGGTGAAGTGAAGAGGATGATTTCTAATGGTAAACAACCTGACCTTTAATAAGCTTTATAAAATTACAACGGAAAAAGCACTAAATCCTTAATTGCAAAATTTTATAAAGCTGACAAATTGAGGTCAAAACCCTACAACCTTTAGAAGTACAAATACTAAACTAAAGGTCTCTAATTATTCAGTAAAGCTAGTATAGTTCCAGCTTTCCAATGATGGTGCTAGGTACACTTTTTATGTCAGTTGCCATTTTCCAAGTTTAGTTATATCAAGTAAAACCTCCAAATCTCTAAAATTGTGTTACTCCAAACAATGAGTTTTTTCCATCAAATCCTCAGAAATATTGAATATCAAGTTTACTTAGTTCTCCTTTATAATTTAGCTCTACTTAGGAAGTGAATTGGGCCAATTTGTAGTACAGCTTCCTTAATTGACGTGCAAATACTTCCTTGTCTGTAGTGAACGTACCAGAAACCTGTTGTAGCTAATGACCTAAGAACAGCCTGAGGTTTACCTATTAATTTTCAGATGTTACTCCCTGAGCTCAAGGTTAGTGCTTGAGAAGGCTCTAGAGAGTCCTGCATTTTAATGGAGCAAAATCACATGGTGACATGGATTCTTTTCAAAGGTGAATGCTTCATTCGGCAGTTTGCTTCACTTCCTAATACAATTGAAAAGTCATTTGCTGACAGTAAACCAGTGGCAGGTGTGCTTTCATGCTGACAGCTGCCGTTCTGACATGGATCACAGACAAGCTCTGCTGGCAGTGCTAGAACATCTGGAGCATTTGGACCAATTTCAAAAGCCAATTTGAGGGGACTGTCTTCTTCCATTTCAGAGTACAGAAGACGTTCTGGACTGTGGAGCCAAATTTGCACTGAGGTAGTAAAACAACTCATTATATTTCTTATTTACTAAATATGGGGGCAAAAGGCCACAAAGCATACCACCACTCCTAATGTCTGGGAAGATGGTTTGTAAAATAGGTCATTACAACCCTCTCCTTAGGGTTTCCTTTGATAACCCAAAAGCACTTAATTGATAGAAAAAGAACTAACACTGAATCCCCAGAAATTAGTGAGCAGTTGTGACACTGATTTGCACATAGAAAACATTTCATACTTATTGAATGAGTGAATGAATTAGGTTTATTATTTTTCTAACTATTACGAATAATATTCATTGCTAACACATTAAATACCATTCTGCTAAGATTACACAAAACAATTAATGTCACTTAATTTCTCAAAACATACTGCTATGTACTAGCAAATGACATCATTCCCATTTAACAGATGAGGTTACTCAAACTCAAAGAATTAGACAATTGACCAAGTCCCCTTATAGTGAGTAGGAAACTGAGATTCTTTCCCAGATTGGGATTGCAAAGATCACACTCCTTCTACTGTGTTTTAATGCTTCTGAGTACATTATGGATACTCTTAGTTTGCAGGATTTATGATGTTAGTGAGGAGAGCATACAATTTTTCTTTACTATCAAGTAACTCCAAATATGCCAGACCATATTGTGGGCACTAAGGAAAACCCTACCAAAATATTTATGGTGTGAACCCTTAGTACGTGGGAAATTTAGAAGAATCAGGCCAAGTAGCTCAAAATTCAATAATTACGTCTAGACTAAACAACCAAGTAAGGCCCACAACTTCTCAATATCTATCAATTACTTAACTGATGATTACTGGCCCCTACGGGAAGGAGGAAGGAAAGTTGACAGCTGTAGGCACACGCCCTCCATCAACAGAGTTTATATATGAGCATTCTGTCTGCTCCTGATTCTGTGGCTTTTTAAGGGAATGAAATAGACATTGATGGGAACATGGAGTCTAAGGATAATACCATTTTTGAAAAGTCTATTATGGACTGGGTAGAAAAGCTAAATTCAAACTTCACCTTCCACTTTTTCATATGACAGTATTTCAAGGGATAAGTGGGCAAGAATCCAAAAATATTAATTGCAAACTCCATCACTGTGCTCATGTGGGTGTACGAAAGACAGGAAATGCTACCAAGTAATTTATCTTCAATGTTGTGTCAACAAGGACATGACTTATAGTCCACATGCCAGAGAATGTCCATTCAAATGATATTTGAGCATTTTATGGATGAGTGTGTGGCTAATGGATAGAGACTAATATATTCTCCTGCACCAACATTATTGAGGCCAGAGTATTTACTTACTAGTACACACTGTGACAAATGGTTCTATTTTAGTTTTTTTCTTTGATTTGAATCATTCATTTCTTCCATTATATTGGGAGCTATTCAGGAAAAAAAATCTTGATGTGATTTTTTTAGGGGGAGGCATGTCAAGCAAATAGTGTAGATTTAAATATCTTTAAAGAAATGTGCTGTGGCACCACTCAAGAGAAAATGAACAATCATACCCACTCTGGCACCTGAAAATGTTGGTCAATGTTTGGAACCTGAAGAAATTACCCATGAAATGAACATTTGGGGCTTGACTCATTAGAATTCAGCTCCGGTGTCTTCAAATGAATAAGAATCTCTACACAGATACTTAGAAAGAGAGATACAAAGGAATGCAGAGGAAATGACAACACTTCTTAACTATGCAGGAAACTTAGATTTAATGGAATTTGTTCCCTAACACACACAGTATGAAGGTATGATTATAAGGTTCACAAGGTCATAAATTTCAAGCCAAGAAAAACTATGTATATTCAATTATTCAAGGAAATACAGCCAATCAGAAAAAATATGAATTTTAATTTAACGGCCTTGCTTTTAGCTCTGTATTTTCTGTATTATACAAGTTTTATTCTATATCTATAACCTAGTCAGACATGGGTTGGAATTTTTAGTATCTATATAAAGAGGAACATAATTCCATATACTCAGAGAATTTAGACTCAATTTTTAAATTAGTTTAAAGACAAATGTGACACAGTGACATATTTCAGAGTTTCAAGTGTATTTTAGGAGAAGAGTATATTTTACACTGTCAACGTGTATTTTTCATAAATATATTGTGTTTTGCTTTTGTAGAATATTCAATATGTGGCATTACTAATTTCTTATGCTTCTAGAAAAATTTCAAATATAATAAAATGTTTTATTAGGGCAGATATATGGTCATATTCTCTGCATCATTTAACTATGTAAACCTATATATTCCCCATACTCATTGACCCAGTTGACCTTTTGAACAGCATCACATATTATTGACTAGGTTCACTAAGATGAGGGAGAAAACTGATGGTCATAGAGTTGGACAAAATTAACAACCCCATATTGTCATCCTTTGAATTTGGTTTCATTGTAATATAGTCCTATCAACTCTAACATACACACACACACACACATAATTATATAATATTTCATATATTATCTACAACTATAGATTAACAACACTGTGGGATGGAAAGCATCTTTTACCAACTGATTTCTTCCTGTTTGCTTTCTATTTTAGAAACAGGCTAAATTCTATGTCTTGTGGACCTAATATACATAATTTTGGAACCGTGTTTTGCATTCAAGTAGGTTACAAAATACATCTCAAATTCATGTGTTCTCATGTATACAGATGAAAGTAGAGAAAATATTAGCTACTAAATGACATTTTCCATTACAATGCATGAGAAGAGACTAAACTTGAATCTAACTGCCTTACAATATATAACATTAATTTAATAAAAATATTAACATTAAAAAGAAATGCAAAAACTAACAAATGCCTGCAAAAGTTTAAAAGATTGTCCCCCTCTGGAAGTTTACATATAGAAAAATAAATGAATAGGAATTCTGCTCCTATTACATTTATTCTTTTTATCCTAAATTATTCCTTTATATGGCCTTATATTGTACTTATTACTACTGTTCATAACAATTGTGAGTAGACTGTAAACTCCTAGAGGGCTGGAAACTGTGTTTCACTCTTTGAATCTAACTTGCCCCCGATTTTCTTGCCCAGTGACTTGCCACATTGTAAATAATCAGTATTTTAAAATTACTTATTGTTGCTAGGTCCTCTTCCGACGTAACAAAACCTGAAACCCTCATATCTTAGATAGTCAGGCTAAGAGATTAGGTAATTTACCTAAATTCTTTGGGATTCAGTGCCTTAGTCACAAATTCTGATTGATTGACTTTGATGAGTAGAAAACAAATGTCCACAAATAAAAAAAGAGTATTCTTCCAGCACACTATCTGGCCCTCATTGCCATTCAATAAATGGTCACTAATTTTTCCACACTACTTGAAAGAAAATGGCATTTTCATAAAGAACAAGCATATGATATGATACTCAAGAGTAAAAGAGAATACCCTCCCCCTATTTTCAGAACAAAACTGGGAAATGTGGATGGGGAAATGTACATTAGCTTAAGCCTTAAGTAAAATAGAGTCTTCGGTTGCTTTCAAAAGAGGGAGGCTATTAATTACACAATATCTGTGTTGATAACACCTCTTTATCTTCAGAAGCACCGGGATGTTCTTCTCATTGCTTCACACACACCATCCACTTTTGGTTTTCTCCCTTCTCAGTCTCATTTTTTTTTTTTTTTCTTTTTTGGTTCCCTCTCGTCTCAAACTCTTAATGTTTCAATGCTCTAAGGCTCAGTCTTAGATATTTTTCTCTATGCACACACAGTACTTTAAAGATTTTCTCTCATCCTATGGCTTTAAATACCATCCTTATGCCACCAACATCCACATTTTTATCTTCTGCACTGACATGTCTTTCAAACCAGAGCCTCATATACTCAAACGGTTACTCGATACTACAATTAAACAAAAATGAAAGGAGTTCATCACCACCAGACCTTCCTTACAACACATGCTAAAGGGTGCTAATTAACATCATAAAATATATGAATGTGGAAAAATCCTTGCTAAAGTTAAATATAAAGTAAAAATCAGATTGTCTAATATTGTACTGGTGGTACATAAATCACTTACAACTCTGTTAAAAAAAGGTAGAAAAATGTATTAAAAACAACTGTAACTATAATAATTTGTTATTTGATACACACTATAAAAAGATGTAAACTGTAACATTAAACACTTAAAAGGTGGGGGAGTGAGAAGTAAAAGGATAAAGTTTCTATGTGCTTTCAAAATTAAGTTGTAATCAGATTAAAATCGAATGTTATATTTTATGTAAGCCTCCTGTTAACCACAACAGAAAAAAACCAAGAATGAACAAACAAATAAAAACTATGGTAGAACTCAGACCAAACTGGTTTGAAACCCAGCCCCAACTCTTTTTAGCTGTATGATGTTTGACAAGTTATTTAACTTCTCTGCACCGTAGTTCTCTAACATAAAATGAGAATAACAAAAGTCCCTCTCTGATAGAATTGTTGTAGGAATTAAGAGAGACAATGTTTATAAGTTCAGCACAATCCCTGTCACTTAAGTACTGAATATTTGGTTTTTTTATCATCATCATCATCATTCTCTCAATCACATCTAGGCAAGCACATATAATAATCAGGAGCCAGACTTGAGGCAGTGCATGTGGTTACCTAGTTCAAAGGGCTTTATGTGGCCCCACCCACCAGCAGTAGGTAAGGGTACACTAGCCCACTGAGGGCAGAAACATGCTGCTGCCCCCAAGCTCCTGCCCTGGCTATAAAAAAAAAACTATGGTAAATACACAAAAGATTATGTGTAAAGGGTCATAAAAACGATTATGATAAAGAAGTAAAACCATACTACCACATGAAGTCCTCAAATCACAAAGGAGGATAACAAGAGAAAAAGCAAGGTACAAAGGATCTACAAAACAGTCAGAAAACAATTGACAAAATGGCTACAGAAGTACTTACCCATCAGTAATTCTTTAAATGTAAATGGATTAAATTCTAAAGTCAAAAGACACAGAATGACTGAATGGATTAAGAAAAAAAACAATAAAACAGAAAACAAGATCCAATAATATGCTGCAGGTAAGAGTCTCACTTTAGCATTAAGGTTAAGAACACACATAGTGTAAGAGTGAAAAGATGGAAAAATATATCCCAAGCAAATGGTTACAAAAAAAGAAAGAAAGCAGGGGTACCTATACTTATACAAGACAAAATAGACTTTAAGCTAAGAAAGGTCACAAGAGACAAAAGATGGTCATTTTATAATTATAAAGGGGTCAATTCATCAGGAACACATAGCAGTTATAAATGTTAGTGCACCCAACATAGGAGCACCTAATTATTAACAGTAAATACTAATGGAACTAAAAGGAGAAATAAACAGCAATAGAATAGTTGGGTACTTTAGTACTCCACATTCAATAATGAATAGATCATCCAGAGAATCAAAAAAGAAACAGCAGATTTGAACAACACTACAGAACATAGAAACCTAGTAGACAAACAGAATATTCCATCCAACAGCAACAGAATACACTTTCCAAGGACACATGGAACAAGGATAGATCATATGTTAGGCCACAAGATAAGTCTAAAACACTTCATAAAGATAAAAATTATATCAAGTATCTTTTCTGACCACAATAGTATAAAATTAGAAATAAATAACAGGAGGAAAGCTATAAAACTGACAAATATGTAGACATTAAACAACACATTCCTGAACAACCAATGGACCAGAAAAAATTCAAAAGGAAAATTTAAAAATATCTTGAGACAAACTAAAATGAAAATACAACACACTAACACTTATGGAATGCAGCAAAAGGTGTTCTTAGAGGAGAGTTTATAGCAATAAATATACACATCAAGAAAAAAAAATCTCAAATGCTCAAGGATTGAGGAAAAACAACAAACTAACCCTAGAGTCAGTGGAAGGAAGGAAATAATAAAGATTAGAGCAGAAGTGAATGAAATAGAGATAGGAAAAAAACAGAAAAAAATTAACAAAATCAATAGCTGGTTCCTTGAAAGAATAAAGAAAATGGACAAACCGTTAGCTAGACTAACCAAGAAAAAAGGAGAGATGACGCGAATAAAAAAATGAAAGAGGAGACATCACAATTGATACCACAGAAAAACAAAGAATCATAAGAGATAACAACAATTATACATCAAGAAATAGGATAATCTAAAAGAAATGAATAAATTCCTAGAAATATACAACTACCAAGACTGAATCATAAAGAAATAAAAAATCTAAACAGACCAATAATGACTAAGGAGATATAAGCAGTAATTAAAAACTTCCCCAAAACAATAAAAGGCTCAGAATCAGATCTTTTTGCTAGCAAATTCTACTAAATATTTAAAGTAGAATTCATGCCAATCCTTCTCAATGTCTTTCAATAAATTTGAAAGGAGGGAAACACTCCCAAATTCACTTAAGAAGCTAGAATTACCCTGACACCACAACCAGAGAAGAACACTATAAAAAAAAACTAGGGCTTACCTGCTGGCGCAGTGGTTGAGAGTCCGCCTGCCGATGCAGGGGACATGGGGTCGTGCCCCAGTCTGGGAAGATCCCACATGCCGCGGAGCGGCTGGGCCCGTGAGCCATGGCCGCTGAGCCTGCATGTCCGGAGCCTGTGCTCCGCAACAGGAGAGGCCACAACAGTGAGAGGCCCGTGTACCACAAACAAAAAAAAAAAAAAAAAAAAAAAAGCAATAAAAGGTTAAAGCCTTTTTTTTCCCTAAGATCAGGAACAAGACAAGGGTGCCCACTCTCACCACTCCTATTAGTACATGAAGTGCTAGAAAAAGAAGTAAAATTGTCTCTGTTTGCACATGATATGACTTACAGAAAACTCTAAAGAACCCACCGAAAACTCTTAAAGCTAATGAACGAATTCAAAAAAGTAGTAGGATACAAAATCAACATACAGAAATCGGTTGCATTTCTATACACTAACAAGGAGCTATTTGGAAAAAAGAAATGAAAAAAAATCCCATTCACAATAGCATCAAAAATAATACAATTACTAGGAATAAATTTAACCAAGGAGGTAAAAGGTCTGTACATTGAAAATTATAAGACACTGATGAAAGAAATGGAAGAAGACATACACACACAAAATGGAAAGATATCCTATGTTCATGGCTTGTAAGAAGTAATATTGTTAAAATGTAATAGCCAAATCAATTTTAAGAAAGACTAACAAAGCTAAAGGCATCATACTTCCTGATTTTAAACTATAAATACCAAGCTGTAGTAATCAAAACACAGTATTGGCATAAAAGCAGACACATATTTCAATTGAGCAGAAGCAAGGGCCCAGAAATAAACCCATACATATATGATCAACTAATATTTGACAAGGGGGCCAAGAATATTCAATGGGGGAAAATACAGTCTCTTCAATAAATGGTGTTTGGAAAACTGGATATTCACATGCAAAATACTGAAAGTGGATGCCTATTTTTCACCATTCACAAAACTAACTTGAAATGAATTAAAAACTTAAATGTAAGACCTGAAACCATAAAACTCTTGAAGAAAACATCACAGTAAAACATTAACAAAATGAAAAGGCAACTTGCAGAACAGAAGAAAATATTTGCAAACTATACGTCTTCTAAAGGGTTAATATCCAAAATATATAAGAAACCCTAAGCTAAGTAGTAAATAAAACAAATAATCTGACTTTAAATTGGGCAAAAGAATGGAACAGACTTTCTTCCCGAAGAACCAAAGAAGATATACAAATGGCCAACAGGTACATAAAAAAGTCCTTATCATTACTAATCACTAGGGAAATGTAAATCAAAATTACAATGAGCTATTAGCTCATACATGTTAGAATGGGTATCATTAAAAAGATAAGTGATAAGTGCTGGTGAAGATGTGGAGACAAAGGATTACTTGTGCACTGTTGGTCATAAACTGTTACAGCCACTATGGAAAACAGTATGGAGGTTACTCAAAAAAAAAAAAAAAAAAAAAAAAAACCCCCCTGCCATATGCTCCAGTAATCCCACTTCTGGGATATACCTGAAGGAAATGAAATTACTATTTCGAAGAGATTTCTGCACATCCATGTTTACTGCAGCACTATTTACAATAGCCAAGACATGGAAACAACCTAAGTAGGCATCAAAGAAAGAGTGGATAAAGAAAATATACAGATATGAATATCATTCAACCATATAAAAGAAGGTAATCTTGCCATTTGCAACAACATGGATAAACTTGAGGGCATTATGCTAAGTGAAGTAAGTCAGAAAGAGAAAGGCAAATACCATGTGATCTCACTTATATGTGTTTCAAAAAACAAAACAAAACATTCAAAATCAAGCTTATAGATACAGAGAACAGACTGGTGGTTGTCAGAGGTGGGGGGCGAGGAGTAAGCAGATGGGTAAAGGTGGTCAAAAGGGGCAAATTTCCAGTTATAAAATAAATGTCATGGGTATGTAATGTACAGCATGGTTAATATAGTTAATACCGATAGTACCGTATTGAATATTTGAAAGATGCTAAGAGAATAAATCTAAAAGTTTTCACCACACGCACATCTTTTGTAAGTGTGTTTGTTGATGGATGTTAACTAGGCTTATTGTGGTGATCATTTAATGCTATATACAAATATCAAGGTGTTATGTTGTACACCTGAAAGTATTATGCCAATTATATCTCAATAAAAAAATGGAACAAGTAGTACTTACTTAATAAAAATTTAACTGATATCCAGTTTTCAAATTGCCTAGTTCTTGTTTTTCCTGTTTTCTATTAACTATCTCAATCTCATTAAAAATTTTAATAATGAGAAAGATAATAGTCAAACATTTAATATAATGTATTTGTAATGTTAGCAAATGAATTAATAAGCTGGAAAGATTTGTCTAAATTGATAACTGTAAAATAAGATATTTTGTTAATTTCCATCACTCTTTGCCATTCTAAAGATACATTTTTAAATCCACTAAACTCGGCCTTGATCAGTTCTGATAGCAATCCTGAACTGAAATGATATGCAGCCTTTTTTCTTTAAATAAATTAATTTATTTTATTTATTTATTTTTGGCTGCATTGGGTCTTTGTTGCTGTATGTGGGCTTTCTCTAGTTGGGGCGAGCGTGGGCTTCTCATTGTGGTGGCTTCTCTTGTTGCGGAGCATGGGCTCTAGGCACGTGGGCTTCAGTAGTTGTGGCACACGGGCTCAGTAGTAGTGGCTCACAGGCTCAGTAGTTGTGGCTCGTGGGCTCTAGAGTGCATGCTCACTAGTTGTGGCGCACGGGCTTAGTTGCTCCGCAGCATGTGGGATCTTCCTGGACCAGGGCTTGAACCCATGTCCCCTGCATTGGCAGGCAGATTCTCAACAATTGTGCCACAAGGGAAGCCCCTAAATGTTTATTTATTTATTTATTTTGGCCACGCGGCTTGTGGGATCTTAGTTTCCTGACCAGGGATTGAACCTGGGCCCGAGCAGTGAGAGCACCAAGTCCTAACCACTGAACCACCAGGGAATTCCTGCCAGTCTTTTAAATTTACAATTTTGAAGACTATGTAGAAATGGATAACATTTCTTAAGTGTAAAAATGTTTATTAAATTTAAATTAGGAAGAAATGCATGTTTTAAATGCATTTAAATCTGCATATGAATCAGTACAAGGACTGGATAGAAAAACATGAAATTCTGTTTATCTTGATACTTCAGAATCTGCAACCTAGGATGATGGATTTAATAATAATACTATTCTTTTTTTGTTGTTCTCTTTTTTCTTGAATTTTTTAAACATGTTCTCCATATTGCCAAGCTATCTTTAGAAGGATATGCAAATACTTTGGGATATAAGAAATAAAAAGAAAATGCTTCAAATATCCACAGATGTCAAGAGCAAACTATAGGTCTCTTTTTTCTTTTAAATCACTTTTTATAGCAAACTATAGTTCTCCTTATTTTTTAAAATCACTTTTTATATTTTTTCTACCATAACATAGTCCCAGAATTGTACATATTATTCATCTTTTTGTGCAATTATGACAACAATCAAATGTCCTTGCTGAAAACAAAACAGGAGATTAAACTTTGGCCCTGCTTCCTGGGATTTTGAAAACCCTATGTGTGAGAACTGTCAAGGACAGAATGAAGAGAAATGAGGTAAATGAAAATGACCAAATAACCCTCCCTAAACCCCTTTGTTGATGGTGTCATCTATAGTAGGAAGTCTGTAATTTCATTTTTCAGCCCTCTGATAGGCCAGAGATGTCAGGTGGATTTATAAATACGCTATGATAGGTACAGAATGAATCATTTATTGGTGGCATCCTCATCTGTGACAACTCAAATGCTAGGCTGCAAGGGATTTTTTTTTTCTCTATAGATTTTTTTCTTCCCCAGTGATTTTATCTTGGGATATTTTTTCTTGTCCAGTAGTTGTCTGAACTAATCATAATCTACTAACAGTTACATTTATAAATGGACAACACAAATCACACTACTTTTGTATTTAGAGACTGTTACTTATGTGAATCCCTGAATTCAAAGAGATAAAAATAATTTGCACATGTTACCTTTACAAACACAGTGATACATATGAATGTAAATTATAGTAACACAACCATAAGGATTTGTTTGTTTAATGTACAGTGAGGTTAAATTAGTTACTCAAGAATACAACAATTAACAATGATGTCATGGATAAAATATTTTATCTCATGGAGTTTTTCCCATTCTCTTAAATCTATGCTTCTTGATTATAAAATTCAGCCCCTTAGAGAGTATATACTGGTTTGCCTAGGAAATCAGAATAAACATGGTGATTCTTTCTGGAAACTGATTTTATATAATGATGCATAAACATTATTTTATGTTAAACAAAATCTGGGTATTTTATGACAAAGAATACAAGTTTATCAGGGGTTTAAAAACTAAACACTAGAGAATATAAAATTATCAAAGTTTTAGAAGATTAAACACCATATTTAAAGAAAGTTTGCATTTGTGGTGGGTCATTATTAATTATATTCTGTAGATTGTCCCTTGTAGGTCAAGTTTTTGGGTAGGGAAACATTTTGCCATTTGTGGAAAATGTTGAGAACTACTTCTGTAGGGTATCTTATTTCCTTGTCATGGGGAAAAAAAAAAAAAAACCAAACAGATTATGTCCAACTACTTGCTTGGTTTATGTACACTGACTCTTAACACCATGTTTCCCAGACACACAGTCTAGCAAACACACAGAAAACTTATGCCCGTTATTACAGAGACAAATACAAGAACAGTAAGGGCACCAGCTTTACCCTCAGAAAGTGTAAAGTCCAGTAAAGAGATCACCAAGTAAATGTAAAATCATAAAGTAATCAATCTAATAGAAATATGGTCAAAGCTCAATGGGAAAATGAAAGAGCAATGGGTTACCTAAGGACTCATCAACAACTTCACAGAGCAAGTTGTGAAACTTGAAAGAATGAAGCAACAGTAGCTCCCTTTCAGTCAAATATGCATGAGCCAGTCAGGTATAAGTGAGGCTTATAAGGAAGATAGATGGGGGAAGGGCTGCTCCAGGGGGTGTAATTGTGTTTCTGAGAGGACAGCATGGGCAAAAGCAAACGCTTGAGAGCAAATGGCACATGCATGCATTGTAGATGGGAACAGAGCTGTGTAATTTAGTGAAAAACCAAATTTTTATCCTGTATATGTTACAATTATTCTACTGAAAACGTGGAGTCACTAAGGAATCTTGAGAAAGGATGTAAACATAAACAATAATAACTGCTTACTTAGTAAGCAATCACCTACTTAATTTGATTGTTGTAACCCTGGAGACTTTTCACTCTGAAGCAGACCCATAGTTTACCTATTTTGTCCTCAGGGAAAATAAAAATATCCATCCAGGAAGAATGCAGTGTATCAACAAAGCATAAGAAGTATAACAGATACCACTGGATGCCTGGCCAAGAACCATCCTTCCTTTCCTTCTTCTTAAGGGAACGTGAATTTTTTTAAGTTCTTTCCTTCTCTGCACAGCCCTGAGCTTCTGTGAAAGCAGACACATTTTCAGATGTAGAGCGTAAACATAATTGGTTTAAGCCAATAGGAATTGGTTCTTTTAGGCTGGAGCATATGAGATGTTTGATCAATGAGATGTGAAGGGATATTTGCTGGCAGTAGGCAGTCAGGTGGGACTTATCAAAATAGCTTCCTTAATCATAAAAGACGAACAAAGAAGGTGAAGTCCCTCTTCTTCTACTGGGTATCTTGGGTCTGGGTGGGAAACCTGAGATTATGGTAGGCATCTTTCAATACTGAGGGGAGCTGGGCAAGGACAAGCCTACGACTGGAGACAGAGTACAAAGATGGAAAGAACCTAGGCCCTTGATGATGTGAGTCACTAAATTAATCATTCATGGAACTATACAACTGCTCAACTTCTTGTATAGTACAATGATAAACTTTTTTTAGAGTTTAAGCAAGTTTGTTTTCTATTACTTGTGGCCTAAAGCATCCCAACTGATATAATAAGCTTAAACGTAAAGCTTGAAGGGATTCAAAATTCACAGCGCACATCCTCCTTGTTTTATATTTGAACAAAAGGAGGATCTGAGAAAATAATTGACTTGTGTGAGGTCAAACATAAGGCAAAGTCAGGATTCCTCAGTTTCACAAATACTTTGCTAACTCATATTTTATATATTTTAGTTTTATTTCAAAAATAACTTTTATACTCTTGTATAAAGTCATCCAGCAGTGTATAGTGTGTGATAAGTAAGTGCTTGGGAAATACTGATGAATACCTGACTGACAGTATGAATCCTTATTTTCAGCTTTGCCTGATAGTTTGTTTTTTGTTGTTGTTGTTGTTGTTGTTCTTGTTTTTGCGGTACACGGGCCTCTCCCTGCTGTGGCCTCTCCCGTTGCGGAGCACAGGCTCCGGACGCGCAAGCTCAGCGGCCATGGCTCACGGGCCCAGGCACTCCGCGGCATGTGGGATCTTCCCGGACCGGGGCACGAACCCATGTCCCCTGCATCGGCAGGCGGACTCTCAACCACTGCGCCACCAGGGAAGCCCCTGCCTGATAGTTTTGTTTTTGTTTTTGCGGTGCGCGGCCCTCTCACTGTTCTGGCCTCTCCTGTTGCGGAGCACAGGCTCCGGACGCGCAGGCTCAGCGGCCATGTCTCACGGGCCCAGCCGCTCTGTGGCATGCGGGATCTTCCCGGACCGGGGCACGAACCCGTGTCCCCTGCATTGGCAGGCGGACTCTCAACCACTGCGCCACCAGGGAAGCCCTGCCTGATAGTTTTGATATTAGTCATCCAATTATGACAGTGAGGATAATACATGCTACTTACATAAAGCTTTTTGAATCATACCTCTATTGATCTATAGATGTTTCTACTTGCTTTGCCCTCTCTAAGACATTATGCACACTTTCTTTACCATCATCAGATGCTATGTTCCTTACACACTAACAACAACTTATCATGAAGCAGCTCTTAATTTTCCTCTGATGGGAAACTAAAGGTTTGATGGTGTAACAAGTTGATATATAGCATAGAGAACTTCTTAGGTGATGACCCCTTTGTATCTGGGGGATGACCTTAATCACTTCTGTAAGCTCTCAGAAACTACATTTCCTGCAGGCTCTGTCCATTGCCTACTAGTTTTCCAACACTAGCACAATGCCTATTTCATACAGATGCTCAATGTGTTTTATTGAATTAATGATGGTGTGGGTAGTAGAAACTGGTTATCTACAACAGAGATAAGCAAACAAGAGAGAAAAGGCAAGAACACTGTGGAAAGTCAGTTGAGAAAATTGATTTTACCAACTTTCTCATTTTGTTAGGAACCAAGTTTAAAGTAAATCCTCTTTTATAATTCTTATTCTGCCTTGCCTTCATCTTCATTAAAAAAAAAAGCTTAATCTATCTAAAGTCACATAATGCCCTAGTAATTTTTGGAATATGTTAGTATAATGAAATTGAAACCATTAATTAAATGACACAATAATTGCTACAGAGCAGAGAAAAAATGCATTTAAAGGAAGAAACTGGTTCACAAGATAAAGATTACTTTTAAAAACACATTTGAGTTTCAAGTTCAAAAACAGGCAGTCACCAAAGATTGGTATCAAGAGATAACAGTGGCAGTTTATTAATAATCTGTCATGTAAAGCTGACATATTAAAAGCTGAATTCTGCTCAGCTTTACAATGAAATGCCATCCATTTTATTACTACCAGAATTAAATATGTTCTGTTGAAAGGCTTTAGTAAGCTTAAATATCCTTTAAAGCTCTTTTTCTCAATGCATTTAACTGCTTTTCCTACCACCTCATTATCAACAAGACAAATCAACAAAAATCTAATCTTGATTCTCCTAGATATCCATGGTATATCAAACATGTAGCAAGATAACGCACATTTTATAGAGGTTGATAAGTTTGCCTTTAGACAAATTGAAAAGTCTTAGCAACTAAATAACTTGTTTCTGACATGTTGGGAGCAGGAAGAAGGCTAGATATAGTGTAGAAATAACAGAGTAAGTATTAAAATTTAAACCGAGGGGGTTCACATATGGATAATTTATTTAATCAGAATTATGTGTGAGCTGGACAGATAGGAACAATCTACTCAAAGGTGTGAACAGGTGATAGTCCATATGCATTCAGAGTAAAAGATTTAGTTGATACATTTTGTAAGTATACATCATTGAATGAGCTTTTCATAAATATTAGTTGAAAATGCCCATCAGAAGTTGAACTCCATCTTCTCTATGTACTGTCCACTTTGGTTATGCAGGATTATGTCATCACCAGTCATCTAACATATTTTACATGACCTGTGTTAGCCTCAGGCTTCCAAAAGTATGCTGACTAGGAGGATTTGGAGGAAAATGGGCTAAAAGGCATATGAGTTACTGCTTAACCTAAAAAAAGATTAAGATTAGGTATAGAATTAAATAAATAAGCAGAGTTCAGAAATTTTGATTTAGGATTTGGCATGGCAATTAGTGAAAAGTATATAACACTTCGTATTATAAATATGTTGAGTTAGACTGCTAGTTTTCATCTATCAGATAGTTAAAAGTATATATTCTTATTACTTAATCCTAGGGCCATAATATCAACTCACTTTTCTTTGTTTCACGATTAAAACCTTTTTTTAATGAGACCTGAAGATTTTTTTTTTTTTTTTAATTTCACAATTAAAAGATAAATGTTCTGGAGAGAGCTCTCACATAAGTCCCTTTCATCAGGTAACATCATGTTTGCACCCACTAGCAGATAAGAGTCCAGGAGGAAAGTGAAGGAAAAAAGGGATTCCAGGAGGTAAGTATACTCCCAAGATAAAATTCTGCCATGGATACTAAAAATAAAAGTGTGTGTGTGTGTGTGTGTGTGTGTGTGTGTGTGTGTGTGTGTATTTTTCTCATTCCTTGGAGAAAGCATTATATAATAGTGCTAATAAATAACTTTGTAGGAAGAACTTTAGAAGTTAAAAAAAAAAAAGGTAGAAATAGAGGTCAGTCACTCTAAGCCTCGGTTTGCCCACTTCTAAATTGAGGTAATGGGAAATAATTTTTAAAGTTTCACAGCTCAAGGACAGATGATTTTAAACTGAATTTCCATAAACCAAAATTTACTTACGATAATGGCTAAGGGGTTTAATGTTTACTCACCATGTCAATGTAAATAAAAATTTTAGCCAGAATAGAACTGTATTTTCTATCAAATGTTCTGAAGGTCAAGGTGAGTACAATTCTAAGAAGCTGGATTTATTGGAATTATGTGTACACAAAGTGTTAAGGAAAAAGCACATAATGTTAGATTTAGGAAAACCTTCTGGGAGCATTAATAACACAATGATGATTGTAAACAAATCTGTAGCCATTAGTTACCACATGATAAGCAAGATTTGTGGTATGTTTGTGTATATGTATATGTGTGTGTTTGCATTCACATACTAGGTTACTAGGGTAGTTGGGGTTTTTTTGTTTTTGTTTTTTTTCCTTTCTTTCTTAGTCTTTAACATATAACTGGTGCTTGGTTTTTACAGAGGGGAGGTAATTAATACAAAAACAAAAACCTATTAGCCTCTCTTTGAAGGGCTACTTAAATGATTTCTTTCTTCCCTGTCACTTATCCCCTCAACTTTGTTTGGTATAGTGTAAACAGCACAAGTTTTGCAGTCCATCCTGTTGGTAATATATGGAAAAACTCCTTACTTACTATCTTAGAATCTCTGATTTTTATTCTATGATAATACCTCGCAGAGATTTTGTGACAATTAAATAAAATAGTAAGTGATTTATTTTAACTATGTACTTTACTAGAGTCCACTTTTCTCCCCTTAGTAATTTTTTTATATTCTGTGTTTTCTCCCCCACTTTGCTTTTCATATAAAAATATTCATTCCTCTCAAAAATAACTTCTGCAAAAGTAATCTAAAAATAACCTGCATCAGAATCAACTTTGGAATGCTTGATTAAACGCCACTTCCCAGGTTTTACTCCAGATTTGCTGAATCCAACACCCTGGATGGCAGGGGTGCCTGAAAATTCGGTGGTTTAACAAGCTTGCTCTGGGAATGCTGTGCACACTAAATGTGCATACAACTGATCTAAACCATTATGCTTACACAATGGGCTTAACAGTCTTGTATTATATTCTGGCACTTCTTTTCTGAGAAAATCTAAATCATAGATAGCAGGTGGCCTTCTACATTTAACATAAGAAAAGCTAAAGGTGGGAAATGGAATTAATTTCACTTAGCAACTCAAGCCTCAACAGACATGATGCGGGGAGGATTTTGTCCACTAAAATACTCACCAGAGGCCTGAAGGCTGACTCTGCTTTTTGTGATTTTTGACCTGTATTCTGAATTCTTTGTATTCCTTCTCACTAAAAACTAATAAATGTATTCCTTTTCATCTTTTTGTTTTAAATCTTAATTTTGGGAGAAAAAATATCTTAGTGTGGTGCAGAAATTATAAAGTAAGAAGTCTGTGGTTAAGAAAATTTTGTCCTCTGAAAATTTGAGCATATAAATGACAAAACAATCATATGATGAAATATTTTAATATTGTTTGAATTTGTATAAGGTCTGCCTGCCTGAATATTTCTCATTCTTTTTGTTTTTATAGATGAAAGATAAAATCACTCATTAGAGTAAAATTAATATAACATACATTAGATGCAAAAACAGCTCATTTCAAACCACAGGTTCAATAAAGTGGATGAAAACACATATATACATTGAGTTCACGTCCATAAATATAACTTTCAAAGATTATATTAGAATATCGTCTGGGTATTTAGTTATGTACTTATTTTTTCTTAGAAGTTCACGGAATTTTGAATGAATGAGTGAAAAACACTTTCCTAAGCAGTATTTTTAAATGATTTTTTAAAACATCTTTATTGGAGTATAATTGCTTTACAATGGTGTGTTAGTTTCTGCTTTATAACAAAGTGAATCAGCTATACATATACATATGTCCCCGTATCTCCTCCCTCCCACCCTCCCTATGCCACACCTATAGGTGGTCACAAATTACCGAGCTGATCTCCCTCTGCTATGTGGCTGCTTCCCACTAGCTATTTTACATTTGGTAGTATATATAAGTCCCTGCCCCTCTCTCACTTTGTCCCAGCTTACCCTTCCCCCTCCCCATGTCCTAAAGTCCATTCTCTACATCTGTGTCTTTATTCCTGTCCTGTGCCTAGGTTCTTCAGAACTTTTTTTTTTTTTTTTTTTTAGATTCCATGTATATGTTAGCATACAGGATTTGTTTTTCTCTTTCTGACTTACTTCACTCTGTATGACAGATTCTAGGTCCATCCACCTCACTACAAATAACTCAATTTCGTTTCCTTTTATGGCTGAGTAATATTCCATTGTATATATGTGCCACATCTTCTTTATCCATTCATCTGTCGATGGACACTTAGGTTGCTTCCATATCCTGGCTATTGTAAACAGTGCTGCAATGAACACTGTGGTACATGACTCTTTTTGAATTATGGTTTTCTCAAGGTGTATGCTCAGTAGTGGGATTGCTGGGTCGTATGGTAGTTCTATTTTTAGTTTTTTAAGGAACCTCCATACTGTTCTCCATAGTGGCTGTATCAATTTACATTCCCACCAACAGTGTATGAGTGTTCCTTTTTCTCCACACCCTCTCCAGCATTTATTGTTTGTAGATTTTTTGATGATGGCCATTCTGACCGGTGGGAGGTGATACCTCATTGCAGTTTTCATTTCCCTAATGATTAATGATGTTGAATATCCTTTCATGTGTTTGTTGGCAATCTGTGTATCTTCTTTGGAGAAGTGTCTATTTAGGTCTTCTGCCCATTTTTGGATTCGGTTGTTTGTTTTTTTTGATATTGAGCTGCATGAACTGCTTGTAAATTTTGGAGATTAATCCTTTGTCAGTTGCTTCATTTGCAAATATTTTCTCCCATTCTGAGGGTTGTCTTTTGGTCTTGTTTATGGTTTCCTTTGCTGTGCAAAAGCTTTTAAGTTTCATTAGGTCCCATTTTTTAATTTTTGTTTTTATTTCCATTTCTCTAGGAGGTGGGTCAAAAAGGATCTTGTTGTGATATATGTCACAGTGTTCTGCCTATGTTTTCCTCTAAGAGTTTTATAGTGTCTGGCCTTACATTTAGGTCTTTGATCCATTTTGAGCTTATTTTTGTGTATGGTGTTAGGGAGTGTTCTAATTTCATTCTTTTACATGTAGCTGTCCAGTTTTCCCAGCACCACTTATTGAAGAGGCTGTCTTTTCTCCATTGTATATTTTTGCCTCCTTTATCAAAAATAAGGTGACCATATGTGCATGAGTTTATCTCTGGGCTTTCTATCCTGTTCCATTGATCTATCTTTCTGTTTTTGTGCCAGTACCAAACTGTCTTGATTACTGTATCTTTGTAGTATAGTCCGAAGTCAGGGAGTCTGATTCCTTGAGCTCCGTTTTTATTTCTCAAGATTGCTTTGGCTATTCGGGGTCTTGATTTTTATTTCAGATAAATTTACTAAGGCTGGCTGGAACAAAAATTATTACCTTTAATTTTCCAGTTTCCTACTCTAAGTAAACATAAGTTAATCTTGCTTTTCTTTTGATAAGCAGAGAGTAGTAACACAGACTTTAAGAATAGAATTATTTTTTCTTTACAATGTAGTTTTAGCTAGTAATAATGATTATATTAACTAGACCATTACTGAATTAAAAAGAAAGTTCATAGGCAGGCCATATAAGTCTCTGAATGCTTTTCATTATTTTGGTGGTGTGTCTACCAAAATGCACTGGTCATCATTAGAGATGTGCTTTTTGATTGGAAATGCAGTCTGTCAGCATCAAATAGCTGAACTTACGTCATTGTGAAACTGGACATGCCATCACCACTTTCCTCTTACAGTATGTCCCTACTTTATTCTCAGATGATTTTATTTTGTATATAATTTCTCAACTGAACTCTTTCATATCTAATTTCTTTCAAAATAGGGGATATTTTATATATAGTTAAACATGTTTTTGGGTTTCTTTTCTGGCATAATTATACTGTCTCAAGTAACATAAAAATAGGAACACCCAAGGCTCTTAAAATGAATGCATGTTGTTTTCATTTTTTCTAATACTTCTTCTACTTGATACAAAAACACGTAGATGATATTTTCTTTAAATTCTTTTGGCTTGATAAATAGTACTCAAGGGAATTTTTATATCTGTATTACTTTTATTAGCTAAGAAACAGAATACTCATGTAAACCATATTTATTACATAACTACAAACTAAGCACATAATCACATATATTCACAGAGTCAATATGCCAGTTTGTCAGAACACTCATTTAAGAAAAGATCTCAATATGGTCAATGAATTGCTAAGATTTCAATGATTTTCTCCTGGCCAAATCCAATGGTCTTTTCCTGATGTTGCTGTTGTTATTATTATCATCATCATTATTTGTGATGCACTAAATAATCATTTAGGAATTTTTTCTAACCCTCAGGATAAAAGAATCAGTGGTATACTGGCAAAAGTCTCAGATGCTTCAGCATTCACTCAGAAGCAGCTTCCTTTATTTTTATGTAGAGTAAATAGATATAACATCATAAAATTCCAGTACTCAGAAAAAACACCTTAGAAATCATGTTGTACCACTATCACATATTATAAATGATAAAATGAAGGTCAGAAGGCAATGCTCCCAGAAAATCTTATTAGATGGAAACATTCCCCTTATCTGCCTTCACTACCTTGCAAATCTCATATTCTTTCTATAATCTTACACCTGCTCAAATTTTACACCCATAAGGGAGGACATCTTCATAGACTCCAGTAGGCATTTATTATTATCCTAGCCTCTCCTATAACGTTTTCTTCATGTCCTTCTAATAGGATCGATCATCTCTGTTATAGTTCTCTCCGGTTGTGCAGCCTTGAGCAAATTTCACACTTTATCTTAATCTCAATTTTACTGGAAGTGAAAGTCCCTCTCTCACAGAGGTATTATGAGGATTAAAAGAGATAATCTTTGTAAGGAATTTAGCACATCACCTGGCACATTTTGCATGCTCAATACTTCTTACTATTGTTATTGGGTTGACTTATGATGTATACACCCACATGTCCTTCCCCTTCACTCCTCAGGGAGCTCCAAAATGAGCTCTTATTCAGTCTGTAGGCCAGTGACTGGCACTCGTTATGGATGTGTTTACTTTCAGTAAGTCTGTGTGGAACACATTAAGGAATGAATATTCTCACATACTTGATCCCTGGTGAAATTCTTTCTCCACGTGCCCTTTAGAATAGGCATAATGTCTTCTAATCCTTTGTGTATATACCTTAACTAAAATCACTTCCAAAAGTTTAAAATGAAACACTGAACGAGCCAGTGCTTTTGTTATATGTGTTCTTAATAGAGTCAGGTTTTTTAGGTTTTACTTGAGAAATTTCATACCAAGTTTAATAAGTGTGCCTTTCTTTGATTTCTCAAGAAGAAAATGAAGTCCCTCCCAAATATATTGCATTTCATCCTTAATTTATATTCAACCTTTTCCTGATACTGTGGTTTGACCTGAAAATTTTGTAGTTATATCTCTCTATTTCATGCATGGGCAAATGCTCTAGCAATAGTATTCAAAACAATTTTGCACGGTAAGCCTTTTATGTAATATTTTATCTGTCATGCTTGAAATTTACATTAGAAGAACAATTGACTTACTCACTAATGATACTTTTAGGGAACTGTGAAAGTTCATGAATAAAATTAAATTTTATGAATAATTTGAAGTAAAAAAATCTTACACTAATGATTGGCTTAATACATAAAAGTGTATTTAAATATAATAAATAAATATGTGTATATGTTATAATTATTTCCAATTTTGAAAAGTGCCTCTTTGCAGTGACAAAATAATCAATATGCATAGTGATAAACATGTTTACTCTGCTACTGTGAACAGACTCATTGTACAATAATGACGCCATGGTAAACCCATCTCTATAACAGATTTATATCCTAGTGGATGAACAGACTCATTGTACAACAATGATACCATGGTAATCCCATCTCTATAACAGATTTATATCCTAGTGGATGGACAGATCCTATGAACATGGGAAACCAATTTTACTATGAGACCCATTAGAACCTCTTGAGGTTAGAGACAAACCTCACAACTTTCCGGGGGAGAGTCTACCTTAAGTGAGCTCACTTTAGAGATTTTATAGCTGGGGCAAAAATCTTATTTTAAAAATCCACACTTGGAAAATAAAAACACCCTTGCTCCCAAATTATAGATGTTCAGAGTTTACCATTTGTCCATTGATTCACAGGTATTTTCAAATGGTGTTTTTAAGGTAGAGGCAAGGGTAGTGGGAAGGTGGATCCCAATTACACTGCTTCAAAATAGAGTATCTGTAATCTGTGTCTTTGTCTCTCTCTCTCTCTTCCCACACTCTCACTCCCTCCCCATTACCTCCTATAAATATCCAGCACAATGAAGGTATCATCAGAATAATAACTATTGGATCTGTTTGCTATGTATTTTGGAGTAATAACAAATTTTCCTCAACCCCCTCAGCCTTTCTCCACCCTCCACATTGTTCCATTTCCTTGTACAACAATACAGATTACTGTCCATCCCAGTACATGTGGCAAGAGTGCTAGGAATCCAGCAGAATTTCTATGCCAAGTTTTTAGTGATACCATTATAATTTCTGATAATTTCCTTATGGGCTAAAATAATCATGACTTGACTTAAGTGTATAATAGAGACATCAATTTGGTTTGAAAAACCTTTTACTTTTAAATTTATTTCAGAATAACAAGGTATTCATAATGACATTATCTCTCCTTGTCATCTACCAGGTTGGAATAAGATGCAATAGTTGAAATAAATACATGTTCTTGTGTTTTTATAGAAAATATATTTGCATTTCTGTAATAATTATATATTGAAATAAACTCATTGAATATGTGACTATAACAAAAACAACAGATATTAAATAACATACTTAGCCCATTTATTTGAATCTGAGATTGAAAATTCAATATATATAATTGATACATTGAATATATATATATTCAATATATAGATATATATAGTGGGATGGTTTGAACTAAAGGCAAAAAATTCCTAAGGTCAAATTTTCAGGTAAAATGTGTCAGAATACAGGTCAGATTGTGGGTTTGTGGATGGATATCCATTATGATATAGTTAGCTATTAAATATGTGAAATAAGGTATTTCGTGCTGCAAACAAAGCATGACAATCAGTTGTCCCACTTCCAGAGACAGAATGACAGGAAAGTTTCAGTTTCCAATGTTTTCACCCTTGTCAAAAAGGCAGATATGAATATATAGAAACCTATTTGAAAGTTAACAAAATGAGAAAAAATACTGTTTTCATTTCTCCTCTCTTACATTCCTTCAAGTTGAGAGATGCAATTTTCTAGAGAAGATGATGATGACAGAAGTGTATAGAGATCTTTCAATTTCTACTTATTCCAGTGCATTTATCCTCCTATTTCTACTTCTGTTCTCCTGTGAGAGTTCATGTTAAAGTTGGAAATTCTTTGCTCATTGGCATAAACTCTTCCTATTCTTTCCAGTTATTTCTTTAAAGAATACTCAGCCATTGCTGATCCTTTCCTTCCATATACTGTCCAGATCTTACTATGAACTCATTTTATAATCCCAAAGACTGTTGAAGTCTGTTGTATTAAATGTATATCTAATCTCAGCCTCATTCCACAGAATGCTTGGGTGCCAATAGTTACCATATGCCTTTACAGCATCAATTCATACATACTTCTATAACCATCAGCCCAGGACAATTAGCTATAATAAGATGGTTTGCCAGATCATTGGCTTTAATGAATCCTTAGAATGTAGAGTATTGAATCCTCATTCCCTACTCCTAATATGGTTTTCATTTGAAGTAACAATTGCAAATCATACCTGAAGTAGAAAGAGGTAAGACAACATATTCTTGATCCCAAATGGAGTTACTGATTCTATTAGTAGAACCTGCCCCCCGACTCCATCTAAACCAACTCAGTTGTGAATGGTTTTGCTACACAAACAATTGTTCAAATCTAGAATTCATGCCTGCCTCTTTTTCTCTCACTATCTACTTCAAATTAAATAAATCCTTGTGGTTCTGCCTCCAAAATACACTGTGATCCCATCCTGGTCCAAGCCATCACATTTTCCTCTCTCTGAACTCTGCAAACATCTCCTGCTAAAAATTAGTTCTCCACAAAGCACTTTTCTTAAAATATGATTTAGATTACTATACGCTTTTGCTTAAAAATGTTCAATGGCTTCCAACGGTATTTATAATAAAATCCAATATACTTATCATGGCTTACAAGGCTAAACCTTATTTCATGCCTCCTTCCTTTTCACTTACTATGGTCCAGGCACACTAACATTCTTTACCCTCTTTGAACATTCCCGCTCCCCTTTCCCCTTTCCCTCAGAGGCTAGAAATCTCTTTATACTCCTTCCCCTCTTCATCCCTTCATATGGGGAACTCTATTTTTCCTTTGAAGCATTAAATATCAACTCCTTTCCCAGCTGTTTTATATTTGGGAGTGTTTTTCTTCATAACATTTATCAAAATTGAGATTTACTTTTTGTTTATTTAATCCTTTTCCTACTTTATTTAATCTAATTTCTACTGTGAAATCGATAAATATATATATGCCTTGTCTGTTGCACCATTGTAACATTAGTTAGCCATCTTCCTAGTACAGAGTAAGTTCTTCATAAATGTTGGCAGAAAGAAAGAAAGGAAGGAAAAAAGGAAGGGAGGGAGGGAAGAAAAGTTTGGAAAGAGGATGTGTTTCAGAAAACAAATGTCTACTTAGCAAAAGAAACACAAAAACTTTTCTCTAGTTTACAAAGAATTGATTTTCTAGATAGCAAAATTTTAGAGAACATATGCTATTGCCAGATATTAGGCCAGGAACTAGAAAATATTTCTACTTTTCAGGGGGAGAAAAACATAACATTGTACTTTAACAGTTCAAGGAAATAAATACATCATTGAATAGGAACTAAAAATATATAGCTAATATTTTGTGTGTCCAATAATTTTATTCTAAAGTCCAGTCTTCATTTATATTACCAAAACTTTGTAGTTACTTGGATTTTTCTGAATGTATTTTACTTTTTTATTTCTTTTAGGCCTTTTTAAAGGGTTAGTTTGGGGTTCAAATTATGCATAATAAAATATTCTACATGTTGATAATTCTTCAGTTTCTGTTTTTCTTCCTTCAGTATGTTAACTGTGTATCTTTGAACTTAAATTTGTCCCTAAACTCTGTAATCTCTGTGAAAATGAAATAAAGTATATTTACCTGCCATCAATTACTTCTGTGTTGTCTGTGTCTTCATGGATTTTTTTTCCTTTAAGTATCATTTAACTTCAGTGACAGACACCTTCATGAATTAAGGTTTGTGTAACCTGTGCTGTATTTCACAGATAAACTCATTATTTAGCTATTTAAAATGGCTAGTACAGGATCAGATCCATTACTGCTATGTAAACTCTTTGGACCAATCTTCAAGACATTCTTCAGTGTTTCACTCACCTTTGTCCTTCCTGCTTTAATTATCCCACAGTGATTAGTAATGTAGTAAAAGTGAAAATCACCTAATTAGCTTTTAATTAGCACACACTCTATATTTTATCATCTTTGGCTACCTCAGACAGGCAACAACGTCAAAAGAATAACAGTTCTGATACAAATCCCAGGCTCTCCAAACATATGAAAATAAATCAGTATCATCTTTCTTTAATTTCAAGGATTAATCTATAAACACCCAATTTTTCTCAGATTTCCCACTATTATAAAGATTTGAAAAAAAATAACTAATTGTTAAAAACATCATTTTACTTTGCATCTGCTAATCCCAAACTCCCAGTCCATCCTTCCCCCACTCGCCCTCCGCAACTACAAGTCTGTTCTCTATGTCCGTGATTCTGTTTCTGTTTCATAGATAAGTTTATTTGTGTCATTTTCTAGATTCCACATATAAGTAATATCATATGATATTTGTCTTTCTCTTTCTGACATAGTTCACTTAGTATGATAATCTCTAGATCCATCCATGATGCTGCAAATGGGTGGATAAACAAGGTCCTACTGTAGAGCACAGGGAGCTGTATTCAATATCTTGTGAAAAACCGTAATAGAAAAGAATATGTAAAAGAACGCATATATGTATAACTGAATCACTTTGCTGTACAGCAGAAACTAACACAACATTGTAAATCAACTATACTTCAATAAAATAATTAAAAAAATAAAATAGAAACATCATTTTATATGGCTTGCTTTTGCACTTCCATTGAGTTATGAGTTACTCTGAAGTCAATGAACTGGCTTGGAATAAAAACCCAGAGATTAAAAAAGAAACAGTCTGAATTGGACATGTGCATATTGAAACTATTGAACTTTCCATTTGAAAATAATCATTTAATTCCATTATGTTTCATTACATCTCTCAAATATTTCAACTATTATGGAGGAAATTGAATGTATTTAAATCAAGATGATAACTTGGAGAGGAAACACATATTCAATTCACAAAAGATGCATAATAGGACAATATAATCTGTGGTAAACACACACATATTTGTATAATTGACTCAGAATTTTAAGGGAGAAATAATACCGCTTTTAATACTATCATTCCTATCAGACACAAAACACTAGTACGTGGTGCACTGCTGTGGTGCACTGCTGTGTGCACTGCTGTGTTCTGTCAAAAATTTCATACTTATATCTATATGTATTTATATCTATCTCTCTATATATTAATCACAAGGCAAATAAAATCTTAATGAAGTTCATACAGTAATGCTTTGTAGTCAAGCCTTCAGGCTGTATTTATCATGGTGTTTACATGTTTATTCAATTTATTAGACAATATTCTGGAAGCAACTAAATATATTTTAATAATAATTTTATTTGAATGCCAAAAGGTTAGCCAATATTCTGAGGTGTTTCTTTTTATTTTAAGGTGATTTTTTTTTTTAACATCTTTTTTGGAGTATAATTGCTTTACAATGGTGTGTTAGTTTCTGCTTTATAACAAAGTGAATCAGCTATACATATACATATATCCCCATATCTCCTCCCTCTTGCATCTCGCTCCCACCCTCCCTATCCCACCCCTCTAGGTGGTCACAAAGCACCGAGCTGATCTCCCTGTGCTATGTGGCTGCTTCCCACTAGCCATCCATTTTATTCTGAGTTTTTTAATGATTGTGTGGAATATTTATTTTGAAGACTTTTGGTTCACTCCATAATATATAATGGAAATAAATTATAATACATGTAATATTAAAATCAAATATTAATTTTGTTATGCTTTTGGATATTTCAAAATTATGGCCACCTGATTTTGGCATGTGAAACTTATAGTGGACAACACATAAATACATATATTAACTTTATGAAATACTACAAATTGCTTATACGTAGCTACATTAAATTATTAAATAATCATAAATATCAGTGTTTTCATATTTATATATAAATTTTACAACAAAACATTTAACATATACACAGAGCATTTACTATCTTAATGAAAAGCTATCCAGCTAACTACCTTAAGCACACAAGATAATATTATAGAACAATACCTTTAATACCTGGAGATCATTAAATGTGAAGGTTCAAACAATAAAGCTTTTATTGAAACCAAAGGAAAATATCTTAACAACCATGGCTAAGGCAACTATTTCTTAGATAGGACACAAAATCATACAAAAAGTAATCACACAAGAAAAAACCTAAGAAACTAGAATAAATTAAAATGAAGAACTTCTATTCATCAAGAGACATCAACAGGAGATGAAAAATTCCACCAAATGCTTTCATATACAATGTAAATATCCAGTGGTGTGCTAGTAAATGTTTAACACCTAGTACTCCAGAAGAAAAGTCCTATTTTTTTTAGTGTTTGCCAATATATGTGGTGTGAATACTTCTACCATGGTGCTTTTAAAAATACTAAGCAGCTCTCAAAATTCTTGACACTTCAACAGTAGGCTCTTATGAATCAGGTTAAGGCACCCTAGCGTATCAGTGTATATATCCAGCAAAGGATTCAATACCCATATGTATATGATAAAAAAAAAAGGATAAATAACATAATTTTAAAAGGATAGTTTTTAGTACCACTAATCTTCAGGACATTCAAATTAAAATATCCCTATATATACAACAAAATGGCTAAAAGAGAGGGATGAAAAATCCCAGTGTTACTGAGTATCTAGAGCAACTGAACTCTCACATCCTGCTGTTGAAACCTGAAATAACCACTTTGGTAAAATGTCACACTCTCCTAAAGCAGAACATATGCACAGCCTATATACCCAACAAAATATATACACATATTCCCTAAAAGACATGTTCCAGATATCCATATGACTGTTACTCATAGAGCCAAACTCTAGAAGCTATCCACATGCTTATAAATGGGAGAAAGGACCATAATTTGGTATATTCACACAGTTGCCTACTACACAGCAATGAGAAGGAGTGATTTACCACAGCATATAATCTTATAAATGTAACTTTGAGCAAAAGAAGCTAAGCAGTACCTATCGTATGTTTTCATTTGTAAAACGTGATTAAGTAGGCAAAGTAATCTATCTTCCTAGAATTCAAGATAGTGCTTATGTTCTGTGGGTATAGTTACTAGAAAAGAGCAATTAAGGTGGGGGCTACAATATACTCTAATTTTTATCTTTGTTTTTTTTTTTTTTTATCTATGTGAATGCTGGTTATATGGGTGTGTTCATTTTGTGACAATTCACTGAGACTGTGCACTTAAGCTATGAGCAATTTTCTCTGTGTATGTTATGTTTATATAAGAATATTAGAAAGACTGGAGATGACATAAATTTTAAAAATATTTTGTACCATTTTATAAAATGAAATGATTTCTAGCTTCACTTAGATATATTTGTAAAATATAAGTTACAAATTTAAAAATAACTTTTCAAGGATAAAATTATTGTTCTATGCATATCCAAATAACATCTTATAAAATGTCTTCCATTATCAGCAGAATCCTTCTGGAAGGGCAGAGGGATTTTCCCTTGATTCTATGTGACACTTGTCTTTCATAATCTTACATTGTTTCTAGAAAATATCACCAAAGGGAACGCATTAGAGTGCCCAGAGGTGGTTGCCTACAGTCTCTTAAAACAACTTCTTCAAGATACATTTCAATAATGCTGAATTACCAGATAAAGAGGAGACTGAGTCAATCTTTCCAAAGATATCGTTCCCCCCAGATATGAAATGAATGATACAAATGCCCATATTATCTGTATTTTATATGTCAATTACAAGCTAAATCTTTATCATGTTTACTATTAAGGAACAGATAAACACTGAAAATCCTTTTACTAAAATAACCCAATCAGTTTCACAGCACAGACTTATGTTTACTTATATTCTGTAGTAATCAATTATAAATGTAATCCATATTCACATTTTTAACACATGTCATTGAATGCATTAACCACAGAAATTAACAAATAAATAACACCTCCCCAAATCACCTTAAAAGTTACTGGTGATTTCTTATCAACTCTATTTCCATACTTACATATTTTACTTTCAACTCTCTAAAGCTTCAACATCAAGTTTTAATAGAAGAACCCAATTTTGATAAATCCTGACAGGTGATAATTTTATAAGTTTTACTTTCAATAACTCATTGCCTTATTCATTGGCATCAAATAAACCTCGCTATAAATATTTTTAATATATAAAAGTGTCATTCATATCCAAAGAAATTTTGTCCATGGTATAAATCTTTACCTTCCTGAACGATGCTTCAACTTCACTAAGAAACCTATGAAAGGCTACATCAAATGACTATATTACTATAATCTACTCAAGAACATAAACATTAGATAGAAAATATCACATAGTTTCTTCAGAATTTCCATAAAAGTAAGGTAAAGTATCAAGCTACCTATGCAAATTCCCTTTACTGTTATTAATCAAGCAGGGGTAATAGAGAAAAACTATAAAATTTAGTATATTAATTATAATCTTACCATAGGCTCACAGGTTAGGAATTCAAAGAAAAAGTTCACCACCCTGAGACCTAAAAAAGTACAACCAAAAACACTGTGTATTAGTATAGGTATTGCATTTTAATTCAAGATCATAAAATGTTAAATAGTGATTCAATATCATGAAAAATTTTATTTTATGTATAATTAGTGTACGTATAATTTGACAATTTTGACTACATTTGTCTGAAATAGCATTACTGTTACTCAGCTCACATCAAACTATTGTGATTTGAGATTAATTAGTCTAATTTCAGCTCTTTAATGCAGGGATGACAAACAAGCAGAGAAAATTTGTCTCTTTTGCTTCTTGTGGGACTATGGGTGAGGGACACATTTGCAAGCAAAATGTATTTTGCATATATTATTTTAGAAAGCCTTCTCAGTTATACTCAGTTAACAGTGTCAAATACACACACACACACATACACACACACATATGCTACTGTGTACAAATGTGATTAGCATACCATAATCCAACTGATCTCTTTGTTTTAATCAGTGGGTAATATATATCTCTCCATGACTATAAATATTCTCTATCATCATTTTAAAGATCATGTAGTATTCCATAGTTCATTGTAATATTCCAATAGCACTTTATGAAACTGGTTATTATTACTGTCATTAAATCAAGACATTTGATTACCATCACATGTGATCATATTTAGTAGTTAATGTGCTTTGCAAGAGTTTTATCATTTCGATGCTGTGGTAACTTGCTCATCAACACACATTTATTACGCGCTTGAATTTGCTTCCTTCGAGGTAGATACTGTTCTATATGAACAAAATAAGGAAACTGAAGATTTCATTTCTACCCTCAATGAAGAAATTAGTAGCATTTATGAACCCTTTAGAAAATTCATGAATGACTGGTATATATGCAGGTGCTCTACTGTGTAATGTATTACAAGTTCATAGAAGATAGAAAATTGACATCCATTATGTAAATTCCTTATGAGCGGTGTTGCTTTGGAGGATATGTTTTTCTCAGATTTCTATTCATTAAATCTTTTCTACTACAAATGAAGGAAACATTATATAACATAGTTTATCTGACAAAGGAATGCTATTTAATTCTTAGGAGGCATTATCATATGTGGAAATGATTTGGACAGTAACAGGAACCACTTGAGTGAAATAAAATGTTTCTAACATTCTTCTGATCAAATGTTAGTGGAAAACAAACTATGACTATCACTGAAGTATAAATATTCACATTAAAATGTATTGTTCTTATTCTGCAAATTGAAATGCATGTGTGGAGTTAAATCTTCCATAATGAATGCTCAGACTTTCTTGGTCAAAGTCACCAAACCAAGAGGTGGCAGAGACTCGACTGTACTCTGAGTATCTGGTTCTCAATCCACTGTGTTTCACTCCAGTTACTGGCCATGGCCCCAGGTCTCCTTGTTCCCAAGTGGTTACACTGTTTACTAGCCCTCCATAGATGTCTCTGCTGCCCATTTCTCTTACTAATCCGAATGCACATGGACTAACCTTGCCAAGGTCCCAGGCTCACTATTCTACTGCTTTCTGCTTTCATTTTCCCTACGGGAGCAAGGAAGGAAAAGATCTCTTCAGAAGATCTGCTTCCTACTGATGTTGGTTGAAAGGGAAGTCTTTCCCAAGAATCTAGTGTGATCTGAATGCTTATACTTCAGAAAGTCAATCAAGGAATTATAGTGACTTGCCCCCAGTGTTCCCCTCTTTTATCAAGAGGTGCATCAATTTAAATTTGGGGCAAATGTTAAATTAAGTATTAGAATCAATATTCAGTATTGCCATCGTGGAATGAACTCCTTGGATACACTAATTGAAATTTTTAATGGTTATTACAATTTTATTATTAAAGATTTAAAGTCGAGCTTTAAGATTTGACATTATAATACAGAAACAATGATTTCTTTTAGCACTATCAGGTGCTAGATTACTCCTGCAGGCACTGTGTTGCATATTTGCAATATAAATTGACACTTTCAACTGAATAATAGAATTTCAACATAAAAAGCACATAAGGTTATTTATGTTCTCCAGTTACACAAAGAATGCTTATCTGTATCTGAATGTGAATACTCAGTAACAGTAAATCCAAAGGACATCCTTGTTTGTATTACTGACATTGTTATACTGATTAGATATGTTGGACACTCAGACTTGAAGTCACTGCTTATGTTTAAATTCAGGGATTCTAGAAATGACATTAAATGCATTTGGCTAGTTGTTTCTCAAACCGAAGGCCAAGCCAGGGAGGTGATTTTAGGCGTATAAGAAAGCCAAAGCAGAAATATGGCCCACCTCAACTTTAATCTACCTTTATCGATGATTTACATGGCCTGATTCAGGCAAGAATACTGAGTACTGGGATATACTTAAAGAGGAAAGAGTCCATTTTAACATGATATGAATGAGATAAATATTTTTAGGGGAGAGATTTGTGGTGAAGGATCAGTTATTAAACTGTCAATGACACTGGCACTGAGTTAGTGTGGTCCTTGATGCATTTCAGGAAATTTTGTTTCAGGTAATAAGATTCTAGCTAAATGAACTTGATAAGGTATACTTCTTTCATTTGTGCTACTTATCTTTGGAGGAATAGCCGCTCAGAAAGAACTTATGCTGAGCCAAGTAAGCAAACTTCAGGAAAAAAAAAAAAAAGAGATTGGTAATTCTGGAAGTCGAATATCCTAAACCTATGATATTCAAGGAGGAATGCTTCATAGTAATGTCTATATAACAGTCAAATTACTGCAGAAATCTTAAAAAGTTGTACTTGAATTAGTGTTTCTATAGATTACAGCTATTAATTAATGGATTTATTGGATATGTGGCTGTTTGGAAAAATTCATGGAATTGGCATTTCAGACGGTGATTTCTCTGATATTAAAACAGTTTGGAGTACTTTACTTCTTCTTAGCTCAATTTTGCTGAAAAGTTCAATTTTTTTTTTTTTTTTTTTGCGGTATGTGGGCCTCTCACTGTTGTGGCCTCTCCTGTAACGGAGCACAGGCTCCGGACGCGCAGGCTCAGCGGCCATGGCTCACGGGCCCAGCTGCTCTGCAGCATGTGGGATCTTCCCGGACCGGGGCACGAACCCATGTCCCCTGCATCGGCAGGTGGACTCTCAACCACTGCGCCACCAGGGAAGCCCCAAAAGTTCAATTTTTAAAGGGAGTGACGAAAGGTTGAATTTTTAAATGATTTGGAAACCTATAAATTGTGAAGTTATTTTAAATAATTATAAATAAATTTAAATAATTGAAAATTATTTTAAAGGCAGTTTGGTGGGTTTAGAAAAATAATATTTAGTTAACAATGGATAAATAGTACAAGGCTAAGATTTCTATACTTTATCTCATATATCTTCAATTGGCATTCACAAAAGTCTCTTGTATCTCCATTAATACTCACAAAAACTGAGATTATTTTCCACATTTTCAGTTAAAAAAATGGAACAGTTGCCAGAATATACTCCAAAATGTCTTGTCACTAATACACTGTGAAGTCAAAATTCAACTCAAGATTAATTAAGTTCAGAATCTCAATTAAGCCATATGCCATAAATAACATTTACTAAAAATAAGCAACATGTAAAGCACTGGTTTAAGTATTTTGTATGTATCAACTAATTTAATTCCCACAACTGTATCTAAACTTTATCCATGAACAAAACTTGAGCTGTGAGAAAGTTATTGTGTAAATGTACTATTACACAAGTTGTTTTTTGTTGTTGCTGTTTTTGGTTTTAACCCAGAGACCCTGGTATCAAATTGTTCTGTGAACCATTATACAACCCAGTTTCCACATTCTATTTTATTATTGTGCAATATTTCTTGCAAGTGGTATTTTGATGAATATATATATATATAGATAGATAGATAGATATAGATAGATATATAGATAGATAGATAGATTCAGGGGTCATGTAATTACACATTTATTATATATCTACTATCCCCTTAGTTGATCCTTTAAAATATTAATAGTAGTTAACATTGATTGAATATCTACTATGCGTCAGGAAGTACGTTAAGTGCCTTAGGTTCAACTCATTTAATCCTTAGAACAATCCTACCTGGTTATTATGATTACTGTTCTTATATAGATAAGACAATTGATTATAGAAGTTAATAAATGTGCCCAAGAGCATAGAGGTAGAAATGGTATCGCTGAATTTCACACACAAACTCTCTTACTCTATTCATTACATGCAGCACAGAAATTCTGATTCTTTTAATGAAGAGGAGGTGTGAAAGAAATTAAGGGTTTCCATTTTATTCTATTTAGAATGAAATAAAAATTCAACTTCATAAAGCAGAGATATGACTACACTCTCAATTTTTTAAAATGAATGTACAAGAATAGTAAACAAATTAAATCATTCCAGTCTTACAACTCCAATGTATTATGATTAATTTTAGATAGAGACAGCTCCATAGTGCCTAGCTCATTAAATGCTAAACTGAAACTATACATTATTTAACAGACATGACAATTTCTAAAATTTTCTGCCAATAAATTTTAGAATACATGAGATTTTACAAAATATGCAAGTTTTATGTAATATATACATAATTTTGGTATAAGTTATCAGAAATGCTTTCTTAGAAAACCAGATAGCCTTCTTTACATTTAGAAAATTGCAAATAATGTTTATTAAAAAAAAAAACAGACTTTGAACTCTTGCTTCTTTCAAGACTGTCAAGCTTATCACCTCAGAAATATAATTCTTATTATAATTGCAGACTACATGTATGGGGGAAAAAAAAGTAGACTGTTTCAATGAAACCTGGCATATTGTGAATTCTCAATAAATAACTAATAAACACCTAAAGAAATAATTCAATGCTTCAATAAAGAAATAATTGCTGACAGGCCCTTAGGAAGAAAACTGCCTTGTATTTAGGTATTAGATTTTTACCTTAGCTCAGTAACATCCAGATTTTCTCAATGTCTTATTTAATACCTAAATAATTTCTTTCAAAGGAGATCTTAAATCCTGGGAAAGCTGGAGGGACAGGTAGTGATAAGTTTCGGAACTATCAACTCAGCCCATAATTAGGTAATTTGTATATCTGTAAATCTGTTGCTCAACTATAACTATAAACAACACATATAACTATATAATGTTAGTTCAGTAATTCATTTATCTATTCAATAAATATTTTTTGAGCAACTGTGTGTCAGTCACTAGTATTCTAGAATGTGAGGTTAAAATGATGAACAAGACAAACATGGTCCGATCTCGTAACTTTTTTTTTTTTGTGGTACGCGGTCCTCTCACTGTTGCGGCCTCTCCCGTTGCGGAGCAGAGGCTCCAGACGCACAGGCTCAGCGGCCATGGCTCACGCGCCTAGCCGCCCCGCGGCATGCGGGATCCTCCCAGACCGGGGCACGAACCCGCGTCCCCTGCATCGGCAGGCAGACCCTCAACCACTGCACCACCAGGGAAGCCCCGATCTCATAACTTTTATATCCTGGTTACAAATATGATATTTAATGATTTTATATTTGATTGCCACTATCAAAAGGCACTACAGATGCTGCCCTAACACTCTAAAATCTTTCATAAGGATTGTTCTTCAGGTGTTCCAAACCCTAGCTTAATATATTTTAATAAGTTCAAATGGGTTTAACACTATGACGGAAAGTTCCAGTTATCCCCCAATATCCATCTTTCCCTGTTTTTAGCAAAAGAACTGCTGATTTTTAGCTAGGTTCATGTCTACTTGGAAAAAGATTCTTAGTCTTGGTGCCATAAGACTAAGCTCTGGCAAAAGCATGTATGTGGAAGTAGAGTGAGCAACTTCTAGGAAGTGCCACTGAATGTAGAGAGTACGCCCATCTTTGTCTCCTTTTCTCGTTAATTCTCTAGCTAGAATGCCGCATTAATGCCTGGAGCTCCAACAGCAGTTTGTTTGTTTGTTTTTTGTTAGTGTTGTTGTTAATCATGAGAGGCTACCCTCCTCTTTCTGCTCCCTTAAACTCTACTCTGTTACAAGTAGAGTAATAAGATGGGAGGAGACTGGATCCTGGACAGGGTATGTCATCTCAGGCTTGGATGGATGACCATTTAAACGTGAATGAGAAATGCTATAGACACAGAAAGCAGATTAGTGGTTTTCAGGGACTGAAGGGTGAGCAGAATGTGAATGGATGCCAGTAGGTACAGGATTTCTTTTTGGCTCATGAAAATATTATAAAATTTAGAGAGTGGTGCTGGTTACACAATGCTGAATACACTAAATCCAATGTATTGTACACTTTAAAAGGTTATACGAAAAAAGAATTTTATAGTATGGGAATTACATCTCAAAAAAGGTATTATAAAAAAACTTGTGCCTTATATCACCTTATTAGTTTAATATGATCGTAAAGAATTTGGATACATTTTACTGTGACAGAAAACTAATTGTACAGCATATTCTTTGGAGACTCAAATTTGTCTGAATCTATTAGTTTCCTACTGTGCGTTAACATGTTTGTATATATTAGAGAAAATGGAAATGACAAGAGATGGCGATCTTTCTTCCATGGTTTAAAATCTACTGAGGAAAGATGTTATTCATGAATTAACTGACACCACAAACCATTAATCTCCCAGGGCTTTTGTGAGGATTTCATTATATAATTGGAAGTTATTTGAAAACTGCTATATAACAAAAGGCATGACTAGGAAAAAAAAAAGTTGCCAAAATACATTATAGGCTGGAATTTGTCTTTTAGCCTGTTGGTAGTGGTGCCTTTGATATCTTTATAACTGAACGGATATCTGGTTTGAAATTGTGCTTACAAAAAACCAAAATGTTAAAACCTCTAAATAAAGTTTTATCTTTGTTAAAAAGGTATAAAACGAAAGTAATGATTACAAATATTTCTGGTGTCAAATAGATATAGAAACAACATTAAGCAATTCATTTTTGGAGTGGGAATTTACATGTTTTTAAACTAAAATGTATAGATCCTTACATTTAATATTTTGAATCTTAGATATCACTATCCTTAAACATGCCACTCCAAATTTTTCAAAACATTAACATTTTATTAAAAATGTTTGTTGTGCTCATATGATTGGCAACAATAACTTCCAACTATAAATGGGTATATTATAAGGAGGTTCTCCAAACCCTTTTCCATGGGTGGTACTGTCATGTCACAATTTTCCTAAGTTGCCATTCAGCCACATTAATTAATAAAGCTTCAAAAATAACATTTTCACCAACACTTGTAATCTCCTGTCTTTTTGACTGTAGCTATTCTAACAGGTATGAGGAGATATCTCATTGCAGTTTTGATTTGCATTTTCCTGATGATTAGTGATGTTGAGCATCTTTTCATGGGTCTATTGTCCATTTTTATGTCTTTCTTGGAAAAAATACCCATTTTTTTAATCAGATTTTTTTCTGTTTTTGTTATTGAGTTGTATAAATTCTTTATATATATATGATATTAAACCCTTCTCAGGTATATGGTTTGCAAATATTTTCTCCCATTCTGTAGGTTACCTTTTCATTTTGTTGATTGTTTCTTTTCTGTGCAGAAACTTTTTAGTTTGATGTAGTGTCATTTATTTATTTTTGCCTTTGTTGTTTGTGCTTTTGGTCTCATGTTTAAAAAACAGTTGTCAAAATCAGTGTCAAGGAGCTCTGTAGTGAACAAAAGGGAAGAATTCAGGTATGCTCTGTTAGGAGGTTATTAGCATGGAAAAGCTGAAGGTGGGTTAACCAGAAGCAGGGCACCCTATGTGACTGATTGGGGAGCAGTTTTAGCTTTCTCTGGCTGGTTTTGAGTTGGAAGGAGGAGACAAAAATTAAGTAAGTTGGTAGTCACTCACTTGAAAATATCCTGAAAGTCGTGGACTTTCCTAACCACTCTGAGCAAATTGATGCAGAGGTTGTGGTTTGGATTCCTAGGCTTGTTGGTCAGAGTTCTAGTGTCACATATGGTCCGGTTGTGGTCCATTTGTTTATTAGTCTCTCATATCTCATTTTTCCCCTCCAATCACAGGGGAATTCCTCAATTTAGCTACTAAGCTGAGCCATTTATAACATATTGATGAATATTTGTGTTTTTTTTGGTTTTTTTTTTGTTTTTTTATTATTTTTGCCATTAGATTAGCAAAGATTTTTAATTTTAATTTTATTTTTATTTATTTATTTGTGCTGTGTTGGGTCTTCGTTTCTGTGCGAGGGCTTTCCCTAGTTGTGGCAAGTGGGGGCCACTCTTCATCGCGGTGCGCGGGCCTCTCACTATCGCGGCCTCTCCCGTTGCGGAGCACAGGCTCCAGACGCGCAGGCTCAGTAGTTGTGGCTCACGGGCCTAGCTGCTCCGTGGCATGTGGGATCTTCCCAGACCAGGGCTCGAACCCATGTCCCCTGCATCGGCAGGCGGACTCTCAACCACTGCGCCACCAGGGAAGCCCCTGATGAATATTTGTTAATACAACAAAAATATAATTGGCATAATGGCAATTATTATGTGGTTATAAATACATAATAAAGTTGTAATTTTTATGAATTGAGTTTTATGTACCAAAGTATATTATTTTTAATATTGAAAATATTTTTATTGAACATTCTTATTTCTTCTAGTAGTCAACTGCTCAATATGAAACTTATTTACACTACTAAAGATAATTCAGTTAGTGTCAAGACATAAGTTTATTTCCCATGATTCTATGAGGTAAAATATCTTTCCTTCAACTACTTAAATAGTAGGTTTCTTTATTTCTCAAATAGAAAAACTCATGAATATTTGCATACTTCTCTACCCTTTCTACTATGTAGGCTGGGCATTATTAAATAAAAGAGATTTAGCCAGATACCATGCAAGGATTTAGCCCTGAATCCATTTGTAGGCTATCCTGACAACTGCTTATCAAAAACAGAGGGGAAAAAAGATATTTTTCTTTAATATGATTTCTATAATCTCTTATTTCACTAGCACAGCAGACATATTATACTTGCCCAGTTACTGCAGTTCTTCTCAAACTTCAGAGTATATCAGAATGGCTGAAGGGCTTGGTTGTACACAGATATCTGGACCCTGCATCCATAGTTTCTGATTCAGTAGGTGGCAACTAGCGTCCCAAATATTGAATTTCTAATAAGATCCTAGGGGATGCTGCCGCTGTTGATAGAGCACCCTACTTTGAGAACCACTGAGTCAATACTTACTAACAGAATCACACTTATCTGGTCTTGCCCTCTTAAGGTTCTCAATCTAATAAAGACTCTGTTTTAAGAATAAGTTTACACAAGTGAATAAAAACGGAAGGACACAAATAGATTGGTTAGTAAAATAGAAACATGCCCATGTAAGTTATTTACATTTTTAATAATCATAATCATTTTTAATAAAATTTATAAAATAAAACCCAAATGGAGGTAAAACCCAGTTGGCTAAGTACATCATACCAATCACTTACTCTAGGGTACTTATAATGTTTCTTTTTTTTTTTTTAATTACAAATTAGAATCATGCATCAAACACTGTTCCATAATCTGTTTTTATCACAGTGCAGTCTATCACAATCATGTTCTGTTCTGTTACAGTGTGAGTTCCACAAGGGCAGGGATCTTTGCTCCCTTTGTTGATAGATCCCAAGTTCTTAGAACAGAGCCTAACACGTAGAAGTTGCTCCTAAATGTTTGCACGTGTCTCACTATTTCTTTTGGTTAAGAGGAAAGATATGAATGGTTTTACAGCTTTAGATTAGTATAACCAAATGACCTCCAGAAAGACTGGACCAGTCTCTCCTCCCACCAGCCCTGTGTGCTTGTGCTTATTTCCCTCCCTCCTAAACACTCCTGCATCTATCTGCCAGTAGTAACATTTACTGCTACATGTGTTTACCATATGTTGTTTTTCAAATTTTAACATCTCCAAAATCAGGATGCATACCCAATGGAATAATTTAGCTTTTTTTTCCTTTTGTAGAGCTCTATAAAATAATGATTTCTCTTTATAATCCATGGTGTTTTAGCAAAAAATAAAAATCCAGTGACACATAAAGCCTAGCGCTTGCATTCGTGAACACTAGTCATAATTACTTCAAAAGCTATCTAATGCTATTAAACATTTTGAAAGATCACTGGAACACTATGTACTGAATGTCACAGATTGCTGATTAACTTCCTAAGAAGTATCCTGCTTTCCATGTGCTTACCGAGGAATCAGAAACAAGAGGACCTGTCTTAATTACTACAAATCAGTACTACTTGTCTTGTATTTAAAAGAGACAGGAGGGAAAGA
>NW_006796259.1:2196403-2198773 GCF_000442215.2 Lipotes vexillifer
GGGAAAGAGAACATGTCACCAAATTTAGATTAACAAAAACCTTTCATAAAGGAAAAACATGTAAAGAAATAAATGAAAACGTGAATATAGATGCAACCAAAACCCTGTAATTTTCCCATGGGAAAAAATGTATAAAATCTTTAAGAGAATCTTACTGAATTTATCTGCCATATGCTATATAGCATGCTGGTTTTACTCTCAAATATTAAAATAACATACCAGATAAAAGTATTCTATATTTTTTCACTATTACATAATTTTCAACATTTTAAATCTTTGTTTGTTTGTTTGTTTGCGGTATGTGGGCCTCTCACTGTTGTGGCCTCTCCCGTTGTGGAGCACAGGCTCCGGATGCGCAGGCTCAGAGGCCATGGCTCACAGGCCCAGCCGCTCCGCAGCATGTGGGATCTTCCCAGACCGGGGCACGAACCCGTGTCCCCTGCATCGGCAGGCGGACTCTCAACCACTGCGCCACCAGGGAAGCCCAACATTTTAAATCTTTAGAAGCAAATATTTCTCCAGTCAATTACTTAGAAATAAAAAAGATGAAATGGTGTGATGGCTTCATAATGAATATGCATCAGAATGGTCAACTTTATCAGCAATATATACAAAGATATTAAAATTAGATAAAATTTTTGCCATAAAGCTGAAAATATCTTATTTGAATGCAATATTAAATTACTTCCGAAGTTGCAGTTTCTCCAAATGAGGATACAGAGTTCATACCTCATTACAAGGACTAACCAACATAATGTATGCAAAATGTGTAGAAAAGTTAGGGCTCATAACAAGTATTCAACAAATATCAACTATGACATTGACAATTAAAATATTTAGAAAATAAATCTATGCAGCAACTCTAAGGTTTAATTTCTATTTTCACTTTTACTTCTATAATTAACAGGATTCAGAGCAGTAGTGGTATAATTGCCCACCTTTATAAACATGAATATAGAAAAAAATATTAGCTTCCTTTTCATTGCTGGGGAAGGGGGAAGAATGCAAATATGTATACGTATATGAAATATTATATCTATATTCACTTCTGCAAAGGTTTGACTACTCAGAAATTTTTCTCATTGAGAAAAGGGAAACACAGTTTTGTTATTTTTGCTTGGATTTCAACAGTCCATTAGAGACTCCTGTGAGAGAATATGGTGAGACTGGGGTTTGAGGCAAGAGGGAGTGCCTCTGAGGGAAATGTTGAGAATATGGGAGCGAATCATTGCAGATTACAAGAAGGTTGAAGTACAAATGCCAAGTGATTGAACATGGGGGCATTCCCAGAAAGCACCCGCAAGAGCTAAGGGAGTTCTCCTAAGAAAGGAGAGAATCCTCTGTCCGCAAAGTCAGACCTAGGGGAGAACCAAAGTCAAGCTCATTGAGGAAGTTTAGTCATTTTCCACCTGATCATTAGTCTTTGTTGGAGTGAGAATCTCCAGTCATCCAACTGTCACCTGGAGAGATTGTTTCTTCTTTAACACAGCACCCTACCCACTGACTGCAGGAGGAGTGACACCTTTCATGACTTAGTTCAGTACTTTGTTCATTACTCCCAAAAAGCATCTACTTCCTAAAGACCTGCAACTTGAGTAAAGGTGGTTGTAGCCCTGGCTATCTATTGGCACAGTAGTATAGGATAGAACTGCTGCATCTGTACATGAACAACGGAAGGTAGGTAATAATGTAGTTATTACAATACTATAGTATTTCTGTGCATTAAAGCTGTCAGTTCGGTAGGAATCAATTTAGAATACAAAGGATGAACACTTGATAATCTAGAGCAAAAAAATAAAAATGAACATTCAAAAGTAAATATACTAGAGACATTTCCTTAGATACAAATGCTAAGAGTGTTTTGCCAATTCTCAAGATGGGCTATATAATGGAGTTAATGAAAAACACCACTCCGATTAGCTCCATTGTAAAAGATTTTGCTCTTAGGAGTATGTGAGTAATCCCATGAGCACACACATCCTTTGCAGGAGTCTGTGTTTAACTAGGGAAAAAATATTTGTACTTAAGAATAACTATAACATATATATTTATGTATGTGCAAAGGAACACACATGTATACATTATATCATTGTACTTAAGTTAAACAGCTATTAATTTATATAGATAGTGTTTATTCTAAGGCTTGGTCAAATGCCAAGTTTAAAATACAGGCAATAGGGCTTCGCTGGTGGCGCAGTGGTTGAGAGTCCGCCTGCCGATGCAGGGGACGCGGGTTCGTGCCCCGGTCTGGGAAGATCCCACATGCTGTGGAGCGGCTGGGCCCCGTGAGCCATGGTGGCTCAGCCTGCGCGTCCGGAGCCTGTGCTCCACAACGGGAGAGGCCACAACAGTGAGAGGCCCGCGTACCGC
>NW_006796259.1:2198791-2202103 GCF_000442215.2 Lipotes vexillifer
GGGAAAGAGAACATGTCACCAAATTTAGATTAACAAAAACCTTTCATAAAGGAAACATGTATTAAGAAATAAATGAAAACGTGAATATAGATGCAACCAAAACCCTGTAATTTTCCCATGGGAAAAAATGTATAAAATCTTTAAGAGAATCTTACTGAATTTATCTGCCATATGCTATATAGCATGCTGGTTTTACTCTCAAATATTAAAATAACATACCAGATAAAAGTATTCTATATTTTTTCACTATTACATAATTTTCAACATTTTAAATCTTTGTTTGTTTGTTTGTTTGCGGTATGTGGGCCTCTCACTGTTGTGGCCTCTCCCGTTGTGGAGCACAGGCTCCGGATGCGCAGGCTCAGAGGCCATGGCTCACAGGCCCAGCCGCTCCGCAGCATGTGGGATCTTCCCAGACCGGGGCACGAACCCGTGTCCCCTGCATCGGCAGGCGGACTCTCAACCACTGCGCCACCAGGGAAGCCCAACATTTTAAATCTTTAGAAGCAAATATTTCTCCAGTCAATTACTTAGAAATAAAAAAGATGAAATGGTGTGATGGCTTCATAATGAATATGCATCAGAATGGTCAACTTTATCAGCAATATATACAAAGATATTAAAATTAGATAAAATTTTTGCCATAAAGCTGAAAATATCTTATTTGAATGCAATATTAAATTACTTCCGAAGTTGCAGTTTCTCCAAATGAGGATACAGAGTTCATACCTCATTACAAGGACTAACCAACATAATGTATGCAAAATGTGTAGAAAAGTTAGGGCTCATAACAAGTATTCAACAAATATCAACTATGACATTGACAATTAAAATATTTAGAAAATAAATCTATGCAGCAACTCTAAGGTTTAATTTCTATTTTCACTTTTACTTCTATAATTAACAGGATTCAGAGCAGTAGTGGTATAATTGCCCACCTTTATAAACATGAATATAGAAAAAAATATTAGCTTCCTTTTCATTGCTGGGGAAGGGGGAAGAATGCAAATATGTATACGTATATGAAATATTATATCTATATTCACTTCTGCAAAGGTTTGACTACTCAGAAATTTTTCTCATTGAGAAAAGGGAAACACAGTTTTGTTATTTTTGCTTGGATTTCAACAGTCCATTAGAGACTCCTGTGAGAGAATATGGTGAGACTGGGGTTTGAGGCAAGAGGGAGTGCCTCTGAGGGAAATGTTGAGAATATGGGAGCGAATCATTGCAGATTACAAGAAGGTTGAAGTACAAATGCCAAGTGATTGAACATGGGGGCATTCCCAGAAAGCACCCGCAAGAGCTAAGGGAGTTCTCCTAAGAAAGGAGAGAATCCTCTGTCCGCAAAGTCAGACCTAGGGGAGAACCAAAGTCAAGCTCATTGAGGAAGTTTAGTCATTTTCCACCTGATCATTAGTCTTTGTTGGAGTGAGAATCTCCAGTCATCCAACTGTCACCTGGAGAGATTGTTTCTTCTTTAACACAGCACCCTACCCACTGACTGCAGGAGGAGTGACACCTTTCATGACTTAGTTCAGTACTTTGTTCATTACTCCCAAAAAGCATCTACTTCCTAAAGACCTGCAACTTGAGTAAAGGTGGTTGTAGCCCTGGCTATCTATTGGCACAGTAGTATAGGATAGAACTGCTGCATCTGTACATGAACAACGGAAGGTAGGTAATAATGTAGTTATTACAATACTATAGTATTTCTGTGCATTAAAGCTGTCAGTTCGGTAGGAATCAATTTAGAATACAAAGGATGAACACTTGATAATCTAGAGCAAAAAAATAAAAATGAACATTCAAAAGTAAATATACTAGAGACATTTCCTTAGATACAAATGCTAAGAGTGTTTTGCCAATTCTCAAGATGGGCTATATAATGGAGTTAATGAAAAACACCACTCCGATTAGCTCCATTGTAAAAGATTTTGCTCTTAGGAGTATGTGAGTAATCCCATGAGCACACACATCCTTTGCAGGAGTCTGTGTTTAACTAGGGAAAAAATATTTGTACTTAAGAATAACTATAACATATATATTTATGTATGTGCAAAGGAACACACATGTATACATTATATCATTGTACTTAAGTTAAACAGCTATTAATTTATATAGATAGTGTTTATTCTAAGGCTTGGTCAAATGCCAAGTTTAAAATACAGGCAATAGGGCTTCGCTGGTGGCGCAGTGGTTGAGAGTCCGCCTGCCGATGCAGGGGACGCGGGTTCGTGCCCCGGTCTGGGAAGATCCCACATGCTGTGGAGCGGCTGGGCCCCGTGAGCCATGGTGGCTCAGCCTGCGCGTCCGGAGCCTGTGCTCCACAACGGGAGAGGCCACAACAGTGAGAGGCCCGCGTACCGCAAAAAAAAAAAAAAAAAAAAAAAAAAAAAAATACAGGCAATATTAAAGGTATCTTTAGTGAATACTTTCTGAGCAGAGAGGCCAGATAAAATAGCATGCCAACAAAATAATTCCTGAATAATTCTTCTCTGAGTGTTCTACATGTTAAACATGTATTATACATAAATACCTTTAGATAGTCAATAAAATATTCAGAGGTACCCCTGCTATTTCCTTAATGATCCTTGAAGAGATGATATCATACTGTATTATTGTCCATTGTTCACTTTATAGAAAACCTTATTTTTTTCCTACTTAGGTCAATTGTTACTGTTAATACACAAAAATATATTTTAAAACACCACCAGCACTTCATGTATCATTTGTGATGTTAGCCACATTTTCCCAAGACTAGCAAAATGTACAAAAAATGATTGACTGCTAATTTTCTTTCATGATACACTGACAAACCAAAGTTGAAATCATATAGTATAGGATATGGTTAAATATTAGAGAATCTATTGTGTGCATTAGTCTATATTCTTCAAACCAGGATCTAAATTGATGAATAGGATTATGTATATGAATTGGACAGTGAACTGAATTATTATTAGCTTAAATCCATTCTAAATATTTAGATATAAAGAAATATAAAACACATTATGCCCTCAATTTAAAATGTCATTCAGAATTATAAATTAGCATATATGATATTATTTACAATCACAGAGGTCAGTATACAAAATTAATCATAATGAAATTGGTATCCATTGTTTTGGCAAGATTATTCTGCTATGAAAAACCTGGATGGATTGGGATTGACATATATACACTAATATGTATAGAATGGATAACTAATAAGAACCTGCTGTATAAAAAAATACATAAAATAAAATTCAGAAAGAAAAATCTGGATGGATCAGAGAAAGAGAATGTCTCAGACTGAGAAAGTAAGTAATCAGC
>NW_006796259.1:2202151-2238142 GCF_000442215.2 Lipotes vexillifer
AGCAGGAATGGAGATGCAATGACTTCTGTCAAAGATGCTGTAGGTGAGAAGCTCCCAATGGTCTCTGAAAAACTATTATTAGAAGTGAGGTGACAGAAAACAAGTCCTAAACACCTGCCTAGTCTTTAACACTGATGGAGGTGGGGAAAGGGCAAGGAGGAAGATCAAAATCATAGTCAAAAGTAAAACGTGGGCAAAGAGAAGATACGAACACATATAACCTCCCCCACTGCAGAGTATCAGCCCTTCTAAGTGGGAAAGGGGAAAAGCCATAACTCTGAACAAAGTTAAAAATGTTTGTTGCTGTAGTATATAATGGCCTATTAATTATACTGAATGAAGAACATTTTTTATGTAAAAGTGACTAAAAAGTCTTGGGCCCTGGCTTAAATTCCATTTAGCAGTAAAGAACTAGTCCCACAGATTAATCATAACAGAAAAGGAAACAAAACATACTAAAGTTGCTTTAAGATGATATCCCTTGAGTATGGACTATTCATGAGGAATAGAGAAATAATTCATGCTTAGAGAACTACTCAAGAGCGAAAATATTGTAGACTTGCAAAAACTAAAGTAGGGGAGAATTCTATAAAGCTAGGGAAAGTCAACAGAGTCAAGTATAGCAGAAAAGTCAAGAAATAAGGACAGTAAAAGAGTTAGGGATTTGTGAGGAAAAAGATTGTCATTGATGATGATGCAGATTTTTGTTAAATAGTGCAAATGGGGAAAAGAGACAGGTGGACAAGAAGTAGAGGCAACAGAAATACATATATTTGAAAATGTTGGCAGTAAAATAGGGAAATAATAGAATATTTAATAGAATGGACTATGCCCAATACTAAATTAGTAGCATTGATAAGAGAATGCAAATCCTTCCCTAATTTCCCTTACTATTCAAACTAATAGTTTTTGTTGTATCATATTTTTCATGATTCCTGCTATTCATATAAAGGTTAAATGCAAAAAAAAAAAAAAGTGTCTAGATTAAAGACCTTTTTCCTACAAACGAATATATATTCAGGACTTCGGGATTTCAGCAACTCTAAAGAAATTTCTACTGGCTTTCTTAGAAATCAGATTTTATGGAAGCTTATTCCGTTCATCTATAAGATAATTCATTTTTGCCATCTTAAGTTCTATTCATCAGAAAATGTGTGAGATGTTAAAAGTTTATTGTTTTATGCCAATAAGTTTGGGTGATTTATTGCACAGAAATAAGAGAACTAATATAAAGCAGATGGAGAGGTAAGCAATCAAAAAATACAACACAATGTGAAAACTACCATAATGGTGCAATGGGAAAAGAGAAACAGGAAATCAACTCTGTCAAGAAGAATCACGGAGGTGGCATCTGGATTGGATAGAAGTTGAAAAAAAAAAAAAAAGGAACTATTCCAGGTGTAGAAATGGAAAAAGGCTTTCTAGGTAGAAAAATCACATGTAAAAGGGTATATGGCAATCTGAGGAAGCAGTGTGATTGAAAAATGACAAGAAGTTTGTTGTACTCGTTGCTGACATGCAGGTGGAGCCTGGCATGAAGATTTGAAAAAGTGCCCCACAGTTCATGCATTTTTGTAAATGACTAAGCATGTGCAAGAGGTAAAATTCTCAAACTGATTACTTGGTTCCAGGAAATACATTTCCTCTCAACCATACATATTTTCTCCAGCACACATCTCTTTGTCTAAGAACATATTTCCAAAGACTCTCTGATTTTCCTTTGGTAAAACGCCATCATAGAAAAACCCTCTGCATTCCAGGAAAGCTACATTCCTTTGGCACAGTTTAGATTTTTTAATCTAATGCTTAAACAGCACATCCTATGAACTAGCATATTTCTTAGTGCTTTGAACATATGAACTCATTCAATCTTCATAAAAACCATGCAAGTTAGATATTGTTAGTATTGTCATTTTACAGATAGAAAACTGAGATGTGGATAGGTTAATTGATTTGCCAAGATTCCCCAGCTAGTGCGTAATGGAGCTTGGATTCCTACCTAGGCAACTGGCCACTGTATTATACTGCCTCTCTGTTACACTGAGATTTCAGCAAAGAACACCTGATCTATGTCATTTTCACAAATGAACTTCTCCATGAGTACTCAAATTTTCCATGTTGAAATAACACATTTTATACAGTTTCCCAAATGTGTTTCATGAAATATTAATCCTAGGAGATATTTGGTGGGAAATGGTCAAATAAGTCTGGAGAACCCTGGTCACCATGCTATTTTCTTGGAGGTGTACCACAGATATTCATATTTTTAAAGCTCTGAAAATTCCTACAAAAACAGTCTGTTTAATTATTTTAAGAAAGTATTATGACATATTTCATTCTGTTATTTTCAACTGTTTTCAATCTTATTTGGGGTTATTATGCTTCTAATTGCTCTTAACACCTCACTGAATGACTCTTTGAAAAGTGTTAATCAAGGATGAAATAACTGAATCTTTTACTCATTAAAAATAGGCTTAACCACTACAAACACTACTCTACAAGGAAAAGCATCCACACTAAGGATGCATTCTGGCTCTGAAAAATCACATTTATCATGGAGGTAGTTACAATTGGCAAAATTCTTTCACCAGCAAATAGAACTTCCTTACTCTCCCTTTTGCTAATGGAGATTCCCTTATTTTATTTCTTCACTTTCTTCTTATTCTTAAGCCCTATAATAAATCTCATCCCATGATTATTCCCGAACCTCTTCCCTGCTTTAGGTCCTTCCCAAGCACTGCACCTCACTCGATCACCACATCTCAACCTCTTTCTGATAGTCAGAGGATTGGAAGAAAAAGTGAAAAGTGTAGTCATAGAATCTTGAGATGAAGTAAAAATTAAGATGAACCTAAGCATCTTTTAGTTTAATCTTTACCCAGGTAAAAATGAAATCACTGAAACTTACAAGAGGTTAAATGATTTTGAAGTCAAGAGCAGTCATCCCTGAAAATATAGATCCCTTAAACTTGCTTAATAAATAATATCCTGTAACCCGCCTTCGCCGACTAATTGTTTTGTAAATTGCATACCCTCCAAGCTTCACCTAGCTTAGACAAAACATCACAAGAATACTTTAACTGCCTCCTGTAGATAACAACACTTCGGACATAATGGATCACTAAAGTAACAGCTGCTTAAGTTGTTTTTCAGGAACAGGGAGCTAGTCTTACACAGTTCAAACCAGTCAATACCAGAGACCACTCAACTGAACCTGCATGAATGTTCGTTGGATGACTTTTTGACCTCAGAGGGCCAAAAACTCCACCCTCAGATCATGTCAACGCCACCATTTTCTGAATATGTATCCCATGAAGAAGATATATCAGATACACCCGAGGAGAACACAGATTACTTCACCTTCTCCTTGCCACCAACCATCTTTCCCCACACCTCATACAGCCCTGCTTCTTTATCCCACAGATGTCCCAAGCCCCTCACCTTTGGGAAGACAGACTGGAGACTTGTTTCTCCATCTCCTTGCTGGACTGCCTTGTGAATTAAACCCTTTCTCTGCTACAAACCTCGGTATCTCAGAGTTTAGCTGGCTGTGCATCAGGCAAACAGACCTGGTTTGGTAACAAAGTGCCTAGGGTCATAGATACAATAAGAAATTGACCTTGTTTTGAAGCAGCCATTTTCTGATTGCTGATTCAGTACCGGAATGGTCTATGTTATAAGCAATAGAGAAGAGGAAGGGAGATAAAATGGTATTCTGCCTCTTGTGTGGGACTGTGCAGTTCACCTAAGCCAAATGGCAACTCCACTGTTAGGACTTGTACTGTTAATGTTCTCACCACTCTCCCAACACCAAGAGCCTCACAACTAAAGTCCCTGCTTCCACCATGGCACAGGCATGCAAGGATAGGAGTGGAGGGTTACTGATTAAAAAATGGGTCTCTTGGGCTTCCCTGGTGGCGCAGTGGTTGAGAGTCCGCCTGCTGATGCAGGGGATGCGAGTGCGTGCCCCGGTCCGGGAAGATCCCACATGCCGCGGAGCGGCTGGGCCCGTGAGCCATGGCTGCTGAGCCTGCGCGTCCGGAGCCTGTGCTCCGCAACGGGAGAGGCCACAGCAGTGAGAGGCCCGGGTACCAAAAAAAAAAAAAAAAAAAAAAAAGCGTCTCTTTACCACCCCATAGAGCTGAATTAAGGCCCTTCTTCATCCTCTTGGCCAAAATTCCCTGTATAGTTACACAACCTGCACTACTGTACATGGTAGGAAGAAGAGAAAGGGGAAATGAGGGAGAGGAGTATGAGAGGGGCATAAGAGGAAAGAGAGGACAGAGGGAGGGGAAAGCCTCGTCTTTACTATTTTCTCTATCCTGAACTCATAATTAGAAAACACAAAACCTCACTGAGTTCTTCCATTCTCCTTTGAGTTTGGTGAGCATCTTTACGGCTGTTACTTTGAGCTCCTGATCTGGTAAATTGCTTATCTCCATGACATTTATTTCTTTTTCCGACGTTTTTTCTTTTTCTTTCGTTTGGAAGGTATTCCTTTGTCTCCTCATTTTGCCTAACTCTTTGTGTTTGTTTCTAGGTATCATGTAGAACAGCTATGTCTCCCAGGCTTGAAAGAGTGACCTTATGTAGAAGGTGTCCTGTGGGGTCCACTGGTGCAACCACTGGTCAGCAGAGCCAGGTCCTCCAGGGGTATCCTCTGTGTGGACTGCATGTGTCCTCCTGTTGTGAATGGGTCACTGCTGCAGGTGCACTGGAAGACAGGGTTGGACCCTCAGACCACTGGCTGTAAGGCCCACCATGACTGCTGTAGGCACACTGGTAGTCAGGGCCACCTTGTGGCCTGCCTATGGCTCAACCACAACTACTGTGGGTGTGCTGGTAGATGGACTGGCCCCCATCCTGCTTGTCTGTGAGGCCTGGCTACAACTCCTATGAGCACTCTGGTGGGTGGTTCTTTCCCCCCAGAGTCAGAGCCACTTTGGAGGGGCATCAGTGTCAGCCAGGGCCTCCGGCCAAGTGGGGCAGTGTGGAAGTCTGCTTTGGAGGGGTGCAGTGTTAGCTAAGTTGATGAAGAGTGAAAGACATGTCACCCGCCAGCACTGGGCCAGTTAGGTTGAAAGAGAGTACAAAAAACAAAAAAAAACAAAAATTGGTGCCCACCAGTGCTTCTGTCCCCAGAGGAAGTTCTACCAGATCCCTCCCCCTCTGGCACACACCCTGAAGTTAGTCAGTAAATCTTGCATGACCCAGCTGCTTTTCAAGCTTCTACCTCTGCATTGAGACTCAGAGTGAGTGACTTTGTGTGCAAGCCCTTCAAGAGCAGAGTCTCAAGAAGGGCGTCCCAAAGCAGCGCTCCAGACCTCCCAGACGTTAAGTCCCCTCGTTTTCAAAGACATGGTACGGTGGCTTATCTTCCCAGTGCACGTCCCCTGGGCTGGAGAGCGCAATGTGGGGCTTGGATCCCTCGCTCCTCAGGGGTGCTTCTGTGGTTTTAACATCCCCCCACAGTTCTGACTGTCCTGCATCTCTGCCCTTTTTACCTGTCTGCATGTGGCTTTTTTTCTTTATGTTTGTAGAAAACCTGTCCTGTGAGTCTTCATGTTGTTTTCAGAGACTATCAGGATTATCGCAGTGTAGACACGCATGATAAATGCCCACCCTGAGACCACTGTACCTAATAATGCTATGGTTAGGTTGCAGAGTATTATTTAGTGCCTACATCACTAGGTATTAAGTAACAGTACAATTATTACCACACTTCCAGAATCCTATGATAGGTGGCATTCCCTGAGTGCTTACATGTCAGGCACAAGGCTGAGCAGCACCCTTGTATTATCTCACTGAGTCCCATGGCAATGCCATATGTTAGGAACTATATGAAGTCCATTTAGAGGATGGGGAGACTAAGCCTTAGAAAGGACTCATATTTTATACAAGGCCACTCACTCCCCTTTAGTAAATGTCTAAATTTGGACTTTAGTTGATATAACTGCAAACCTGAAGTTCATGAGCTCATGCCTTCTTGGACCTTCTTGAGATCCATCAAAATAGCCCTGAACTGGGGCTTCCCTGGTGGCGCAGTGCTTGAGGGTCCGCCTGCCGATGCAGGGGATGCGGGTTCGTGCCCCGTTTCGGGAGGATCCCACGTGCCGCGGAGCGGCTGGGCCCGTGAGCCGTGGCCGCTGGGCCTGCGCGTCCGGAGCCTGTGCTCCGCAAATGGGAGAGGCCGCAACAGTGAGAGGCCCGCATAACGCAAGAAATCTTACCATAGGCTGGTTCTCCCACTCTAACCTCCATGTCTCTCAATTTCTTTTTCTCATATCCTTATCTTTATCTCTCTGTGTTTCATTCTGAGGGATTTTCTAAAATTTATCGTCTAATTTATTAGTTTTCTCTTTGATTTTCTCCATCTATGTTTTAACCCATATTTCTAAAATTCAAATTGTTATGAATCAGCATTTTGAGAATTTCTGTAAATTTTAAAACACCAGCACATTTCTCTATACTGTCATTGACAAATTGGAAAATGCTGAAGAATATATGCTATCATTCACAATAGAAAAAAATAGTTATAAACTATCTGGTCATTAATTGAATATAGGATGTTTACAGACTTTATGAAGCAAATTATAAACTCTATTGAATGATATTAAATAAAACCTGAATAGAGAAATATATTAATGAACACAATTAACATTGTTAATATCTCAATTGCCCCTAAATTATTCACTTTATTCTTTGGGCTTATTTCTTCAATAATATTTAAAATGGATTCTGAGTCCAAGCAAACATGTTACAGATGAGTTTTTTAGAGCATTGCATTCTGTTAACTGAGGAATGCTCTTATTCTGTGGTCGTATGTATGTGGGATACACAGATTAAGAAGTGAAAGAAAAATCACAGAGGTACAAGAAAGCACAAGTATAAGGGGACTTTCTACCTAAGTCTTTGTAACACAATAATTTAAGAAGGTAAAAATGAATTTTAAGTTGAGACTGAATAACAGCAGGAGAGAATACAACTGACAAGTTTAGGTGGAAAGCTTACAGTATGTTCCTTTTCTATACAATGAAAATATGCAAAAATAATAAACTCTTTTCCTCTGTGGACACTACTCATCCATCACTCATTCATTCACTCCCTGTCTGCTGCTCAGCCCTGTTTTAAGGATTAGGCACACCATGGAGAATAAATGCTTTAGTTGGACACCCTGGCAGGTGAAGGGAGTCATTTACTGCAGTGTGAAGTGTCTAGCAGTGTCTGTGGCACTGTAGGGGAAGAAGTGATGAACACAGGAAGAAGCAGGCAGATGTCAAATCAAACCACCAAAAAGCCCTCCGCTGCAAGCAACATCAACTATTCCCTTTAAATGTTCTTTCTTCCTTGCTTATCCTCAGGCTGAATCTCACCAGACATGTTTGGTATTCTATAACAATTAGAGCAGAACTGTTCATCCTTCTGTTTTCATTCACTGGCTGATAACTTAGCAATATAAAAAGAATTCCCTTTGTAGTAAAATTTAATGAATAGTCCCTAAGTTTTTTTCTTTCTCACAAAATGTGCACTATCTTCCCACATTTTATCAGCCTGTCTTCTAAATAGTAGCTGTGATAAAAATATATTGGCTAGTGAGGTTACAGGATTTTTGTGTCTGTGTTTCATAATATATTTGGTTGTTAGGGTGACTTTTTATTTAGTTCATGGTATAGCTAAATCCATCTAACCATTGGTAATAAAACCTGGATATTTTAATTGATTAACGGCCCAAAATTATGATAGAAAGGATATAATGCTGGAAGACAAAATAAAACAAACAATGGAAACCAATCAACAAAATAAGCAAAGAAAAATCATGAGTCAACTGACCCAGGGTCAATGCACTGGGGGAAAATAATTCTATTTTGTGTATATATATGATTCAGAATTTAACAGTTTACTAGCTATGATAATATTTGATTTACAATTACTTTTGCTAAACAGTTTCTTCTCATTATGAAGTTGTAAAAAAATCAATTCACCCTTAAGGAAACTTCCTGTCCAATTTAACACTTAACAGTGTTAGCTAAAAATCCTCTGGGGAATGGTGGACTTGTTGAGGTTGAAATAATGGAGTTAGGGATATTCAGATCAACAGTTCAATGCCAGTCTCTTGGCTCAAAATCCAGACCCTTATTCTAAATATAAGATATCCGGTCATCATAAATCTATTCATTGGTTCTGGAAATAACGAGGGACTGCTTTCTGTTGAGGGACTGCTTTCTGTCAAGAACTGTTTTAGATGCACTGTGGATAGAACACACAAAGATCATTGTCCTGGTGGAAGATGTACGATAGCAGGTGGAACACACAATAAACACTAAATATAATGCATGAGTAAATCATGTAGTACGGTGCTACATGAGAAGTGCTAAGAAAAGCAGACAGTGGAGGGTATAGGAGATTGGGGATCCTTGGTTTGAGAATGAAAGTTGCAGGGAATAAATAATTAGAGGATCTCTGGTCATCATAAATCTGTGGATTCTGTATTTCATACAGTTACATACATAAAAGTGGCCTTATTTGAACAAAGACTAGATGATTAGTGTGTATGCACATGTGAATCTTCTCTGGGGAGATGATCTACTGTTTTCATCAGGCTCTGGAAGGGATCATGTTCCAAAACCATGTTAAAAATCTGTTAACTACTATCCTTTCATGTAAATTGCAAGTGATACCAAGCAGGAAATACAAGTGATTAGAAAGTTATTTTATTTAATTCTTGCTATATACCGTATTTCTTTTAACTGAAAATTCTACAGCTAGCATTAGTTTGGTTAACATAATTTTGGTTAATACCTAAAAGTTCATTTTTTACTGGGAGACATAAAACTGTATTATTTGAGAGTTGGTCCCCAGTTTTTCAGTCATTATCACTAACAGTAAAAACTATACTACTTGATGAACACATGTAAATATGCATCAGCATCTCAATGAAAAATCTTCAACTCTAGGTAGAAGGCCCTGATCAAACAATAGAAACTCATCCAGTTCAACAGCATTTCAGTGACAACACATAAAAATACAAAATCAATCCGTTTAACAAATTTAAATGCACCTTCTTTAACTTATTAATACATGGTAGAAACACCTTTGAAAATCAAATTCCATTTGTCAAAGCCAATTATGATATAATTTAAGCAAAGGGATATACAGATTTTGTGAAGGGTACTTTGGTCCTTTGTAATCTAAATGATTTATGTATAAAGTAACAGATTAGTAGAATTTTAGTTCTCACTGTAACAAGTTAATGTATTTGTATGTTTTGGAATGAATGTTTTCTGTTATAGAAAGATGTTCTAAAAGTTAGTATAAAAATCATTTTGACTCTATACAGCTATCACAATTAATTATGTCCCATGAAGTGTTCTTTGAACTGGAAATTTTGCACTGGTCCTGCCCATAAGCACCATTACTACCACACTTTATTTCATCAAAACATATCTCCTTTTCACAGCTTGTCTAGAAATTTAAATCATGTCTAGGTGTATGAGTGGCAAATTTTCAAAAGCATATGTTAGACAAGATCAAAAATGAGCCATTTCCATGGCAAATACATTTACATTTCTAGTCTTTAATCATGCTTTGCAGTTCTTTAGTGTACTAAAATGAACACACCCTAGGTAAACACTTGCTGACCAAGAAAGAGACATAATTCACAGAATCATGTATATTCCAAAAGAAACTAAAAGAAAATAAAAGTCTATAAGGAGAGGCAGATTATAATTACTTTCTTATAAACTTCACAATCTTGCTTAAACAAGAGACTATCCCTGATATTATTTAGGTAAAATCTCACGGGCCAGAGCTTATTTTCCAACTGTGGAATACACACTCATAAACTCAGATTTTTTTTTCTCTTTTAAATCTGTTTGAATGGAACTTGCACAGCATTCTTTCTTTATCTAGCAAAACATTTCCTTCTCTTTTGCCCATTATTTTCACATAATTTATACACTGGAACCGTACATAACATCATCCCAAGCCTTTATGGCAATTCTGCATTAGATGATTTGTTACAATTCTTCCAACACTGAAATAAAGTAAATTTTAGAAAATGATTGTTGATGCCTATTATGTAGGCACTATGTAGCACAAAGCACTGTGCTACAACTAAAAAAATATATATATATATAGGCCATTTAAAACATTTTTCTTACATCTGTCCAATCCCTGACCTATATTGTCTATGTCATTGGAAGCTATGAACTCCTTACATTAAAAAAAAAAAAAAAAAAGCAAGGAAAAAAGCCTAGCAAAGAACTGCAGCATCTCCTCCTCCCTATATTGTCAGTACAATTTTAATACATTCTTGTTTCATTTGGGCGCACGCACGTGTGTGTATATGTGTGAGCATTATGAAAAACCTGATTCCCCACCACTGATATTCTCTACCCTATATAGTTTACTAATGATTTAGACTATACCATGTAGGCAATAAGGAACCACTACAGATGTATAATCATGCACATTATATGATGAAATTTGTGTTTCTGACCATCAGTATAGAAAATGGACTGCAAGGAGTTGAGACTGGAGTCTGGGAGAACAATTAGGAAGTTAGGGCAAAAATACAAGGGCAGGAACTATATGTGAAAATCCTTTATAAACTCCAAAGTCTTTACAAATGTTAGTTATTATTATTAGTAGGATTAATACTTCTGGTGATTAAACCTCCTTGGATTAGGTACAAGAATGAGCTCCATCAGAGAGATTTCCCACCATGACGGACTTGTCATAACGAGACTCCTTTATGTTATAAGTAAAGGCCAAAGTGCAACACTAAGCTGCTGGCTGACTGTTTTGCACCACAATGGCCCAGCTGTCTATTTAAATAACTCTTATGCTAAAAAGAAATCTGTTATTATGTTAACGTCTCTTGGTACTACAGAAAACCATCTAAAACTCTTTCACAGGGAGTCTCTTTTAAGAGCAGGCTTTCCAGGTCAACTGGAAGGAATTCTCCTAGATATAACCTAATTTAAATGGCATATAAATCTCCAATTTACTATTTGCTATGTAGATAACCATAAGCGTTCTAATAAGAAAATGTGTCACTACACTTGGTCAAATTTACTATTAAACAACTAGCTAATAGACTTGGAAATTTTTTACATCCTTTATCAATGAAGATGTCGTTAAAAACAGACCCTGCAACTATTTTCTGAATTTCATTCTAAAATCAAAGCACATTACCATTATCTGGCTGTGTCTCATTATAATTAGTTTGGTCTCCAGTACAACAGCAATTTCTTTAAAGCTTATTGTATGTTAGAATTAAATTTTTTTTTTTTTTAAACTACACATACCTTTCAGGTATTTCCTCTCTCAATCCCTACCTATCCCTCCATTACTAAGTTGCTGTGTCACATGGCTACTATAGAAATCTCCCACTATTTGGGAAGTTATGTCTGGCAAGCTTAGAAAAATAGCTATGAACTAATATGTTAAGCAAAAAGTTTCTAATCATAAAATTTGAAGAAAAAAAGCCTTAATGCTCCTGAATTTTAGCCTGGAGAAAGTGCCCTCTACAATATCTACTACCTGGGGGTAACATAAGCCTCGAAAAAGAAGGTTGTCTGACATCAGAAAAACAACTGAAGTTCTTACTAAAACACTAGGTTTAGGCAGATAAAGTAATTTCTTAAGGCCCCAAACAATAATTGATCATCAAGCACACATGGATTATGTCTGAGTATACTCCACACACAGGCCTGCAGGCTATACTTTTGGAAAGAGTGTTCTTCAATGGTTAAGGCAGATGGAGCTATCTGGAAAGTTCATTTTGGTGGAGAGATCTGACTCCTCAGCACTGCTATAAAAATGACGTGCTTCTATCATATCAGAGAGCAGCATAATTCAGAGGAATTTACCCTCAAATGAAAACTCCCTAAAGCAGAGCACATGACTGATAACACTGTACAGATTGAATGAGTTATTTATTTATATACATTAAAGCCTTTTGAAGATGAAGATTAAAAGAGCAGCAATATACTTTTAGTGATTTAGAGGATAATTGAAAAAATCACAAGTAATTCAATCACACTGAAATCTATGGTGATTGATGGGCATTTCTATTTTTACTGATAGGCCTTTAATCTGAATAATAAGCTCTTTGTAGAGAAAATCTTTTTTTTTTTTTAGTTCACACTCTGCACTGGATACTATGCTACATGAATTTAGTTAAGTTTGTTTTCAAAACAAACTTAAGAAATAGAAATCATTAATACCTTTATTCTATAAATGAGTAAACTAGCTCAAGGTCACACAGCTATGGTAAGCTGGGATTTAATTTTCTGAAGTCTGACAACAGTGTCAGGCTTCCTTATGAAGCCTGTTAAAGAGGATACCACAGGCTCAAAATGGTGTCAGTTGAGCTAAAGCTCATGACACTAAACCTAGATTTAATACCTGACCTAACTGCAGTTTTGACCTTCCCTAGGAATGTAATCTCAGTTGACCTTTCTGGAATTTTCTGGTCAGCAACAATGAGGTCATCTCTCCTTTGGGTCCTCTCCAACCCCCAAAAGAAAAACAGGTAAGCTTCATGACAGACTCACTTCTCCCTCAAAAGATGACCTGGCCTAAAACAATTCTTTCTTGTCTTTTCCTAGTAACTTCTTTGCTCCACTCTTCTATGAAAACTCTCCATTTTGTACAACTCTTCTATTTACTAGATGGGATGCTTCTCCGTTAGTGAACTGTTGAATAAAGCCTATCGGATCTTCAGATTTACTTGGATAAATTTAGTTTCTTAATGAAACAAAGGACCAGAAGTAGGTATGTCTCTTTTTGTTGGCCTCAGTCTATCTAAAGAGACTGGAAAAGATGTAAACTTAAAACACTTTGGAAGAGAAGGTTTAACCCCAGAGGTTGTGGTAAACTCTTGTACCTAGATACATAGAATAGATTGCTAGTTAGAGAAATTTCATTGGTGAGTGTATTGAGGGATTTTTCGTGGTCGATTCCAAAGGTTTGCCTTAGAAGTGATGCAAGAGTGACCAAGAAAAGGTGGTGAAGGGGAGCAGAATTTGTCACCCCAATAGATGCTTCTTTGACATAAGGATTATTTTAGGCTATTTTTAAGAACTAAACAGGACACAGGAGAAACTGAAAACCAAGTAGAAGTCACCCTTTTGTAAGAGACATTTACATTGATAAAGGACATCTCCATCTGTAAGGGTGTCTCCCTCTCTGTACCAGGGAGAGGAGGATAGTTCCTTATCTCTAGAAACTGTCATCAAAGGAGAAGGCAAAGACTTTAATCTGCATAACAACCGTACGTTTGTTTATTGCACTGTGCCTGATAACCTCTCATAACAGCTCCCTCCACCCCCGAAATTTTCTTTTGTCTTTAGTTGGAGATTGTACTTAAGGTGGCAGCTTGGGCCATTTGGGGCAGTTGCTCAGTTTTCATGGTTATCTCCCATGTATACAGGATGTTATTAAACTTCTTTTTGTTTTTCTTCTATTAATCTATTTTTTATTGCAGGGAGTCTCAGCCAAGAACCTACAAAGGTAGAGGGAAAATTTATTTTTCTTCCCCTACAGTGGCAGATGAGTAGGTAATGACAAAACAAAATGACAAAAAACACCCGAGAAATCCCCCAATCAGTGTTGCTCTGAGAAACGTTAAGTCAAAGACAGGGTCAAAAGGCTTTTCCTGCAATGCGGCTCTATAGATTGTGGTTAAAACTGGGTAAATGTACACTTCCAGTGCATAGATACACTTCCAGCCTTGAAGACAGAGAGGGAGTTTGTAGGGTTTTAAGTCATCCATGGCATCCTGCAGATCCCTTCTTTGTAGAGAAGGCAACCTGGCAGAGTGGAAAGAGTTTTTTTTTTTTTTTGCGGTATGTGGGCCTCTCGTTGTGGCCTCTCCCGTTGCAGAGCACAGGCTCCGGATGCGCAGGCTCAGCGGCCATGGCTCACGGGCCCAGCCGCTCTGTGGCATGTGGGATCCTCCCGGACCGGGGCACGAACCCGCGTCCCCTGCACCCGCAGGCAGACTCTCAACCACTGCGCCACCAGGGAAGCCCAAGAGTTTGTATTTTGAAGAGTGATAGACCTCGATTAAATATGGGTTAGAATCAGACTCCACTGCCTACCAGGTAAAACATCTAACCATAATGAGACTCAAAGAGGTTAAGATCACTGTCTCCAGAATCAGACTGATCAGGTTCACAGCCCAGCCTTACCCCTTACTCTGTATTTTAATATCTGAAAAACAGACGTTATAATAGTAGCTACCTCACAGATTGACATAAGGATTAATCAACTCTTTGAGGTACACAATGTGTTTTCCTACATGGGGCTTACCAAGGGTTAGTTACTACTGCTTTTGTTGCTGTTGTTGTTGTTATTATTATATTAAAACAAACCATTACTTTCAATATAAATTTTGATAAATTAGGTCATGTATCCAATTTTAAAACACCTGGAGCATGTAGTTAACCTTTGCAATATTGCACTTCCCCTTCATTAAACAATTATCTAAAATACTGTGCTAAAAGTCTTTGAATCAAGGCTTTCCAGTAGGGGGTACTTTTCCAATTCTTAAAGCTAGATGGGTCCTCAAGTCTAGCATTATCTCTCTAAATACCTCCTTTCCCCATAAAGTAACCAGTGGTCCTTTGCCAGGAGCATCCCTGCTAGAAGCCTAATATGGATACATTTTAACCCACATGAGTGTTCCATGAATAGAGTCTAGACCTACAGAAAAACAAAATGTCATACTTGAAACTGCTGAGATGAGCAAACACTGCTTCAAACTGTTAAAGTCTGTGTTTTGCCTTTGTACCTACTCAGAATTTTACCCCTGTCCTCTGGTGACAGCTGTGGCACACAAGCTGATAGTACTTAACTTGCTCTATGATTTCTTACTCAGTGCTTTATTACGAGTCTTAAATTTATTACATTCAACAGTTTGCCTGATATATTATTCTGTACATTACGCTCTGTTATCCTCTTCTGTGACTTCCTGTCTTGCATTTACAAGCCTCTAGGACTTGGCTTATTGTTCATTCTTGGTTTGGGATAAAACGGCTTCCCTTTGTTCTCGTTCTTTATTTGCCCAGTCTACTACCAGAGATGCTACAACATTATGATTATATCTAGCATTTCAAATTTAATATTATGTATTGCTTTTTCATGAAAAATTAGATCATAGATCTAAGAGTATATACTGTGTAAGAAGCAAGGAAAGTGAATGTGTGATTTGTTCACATATACTTGACTTCTCTATATTCCCATAATGATTATCCATGACATTTATAAACTTACACTGATTTATTATCAAATGAAAGTTTAAAAAGCCCAGTAATTTTAAAAGCAAGCATATATTTAAAATAATAAACTTTAAATGGAATCACCTAATTGAACATCAATAAACCTGACAACAATTCAGGCTAAAGGTGTTTCTACATACACACACAGAAATTCTAAATCTTTCTTTAAAAATTCTCCCTACACAACATTAAAATACAAAAACAGAAAGAAAAAGGCTATGTCAAGAACAGCATAACAAGCGACAATATGCAACTTTCATAAGCTTGAATTCTCCGTGTGGGAAACCAAATCTAGTTGGCTGGCATACTGTGTTAGATCAATTCAGCATTTTTTTTTTTAATTTGGAAATTTTACATTTAAAAACTAGATTTTGAATGCATTAAAAGTCAGAAAATTTAGGCTACTACTCCTGATTGGCAAAATTAGCTGAAGCTGAATACTGCTGTCCCTTGTACTCATGGTATACAATCTGCAAATGCCTCTTGGCCCCCTTCTTTCCAGCTTTCACTCATTCATGTCAGTCATCATCTAGTCTCTGTATGTATTTATGCTTGGGACCACAGATAGAGAGATACCAAGAGAAGGTGTGACAAAACCTGACAATCAGCAGTGTATAACCCAGTAGAGAGAGGTTAGGAATCCTTCAAGAGGTTTTATAATGCAGGTTATTTCAATATAATAATAGCCATGATGCAAATGAGGATAATTACCCACTTAGCACTTGAACAACTACAATATTATGCGGCCATTAAACATGATGTTTTCAAAAAATGTCATATGCAAATATAAAAAATGATTTGGTTAAATGACAAAATTACACATAGATCATGCAGTTGCAGGTAAACGAGTACTGAGTTATATTACAGAGATAATTCAAACTAGATGTGCACTACCAAGGCACTACTCTCAATGGATGCATAGTCACTTAGAACTGTAGTGTTAAATTGGGCCAGGGAAACCAATTCCATGACCAAAGATTCATATTTGCATATTAATTTAAATGAATTATATTTTCACTGAAAGATTTTTTTTAAAACAAATTAGTGAGACTAGTATGCTCCTTTGGAATAGAGTAAGGAGAAGTAACAAAATATATATATTGTGTGAGTATTGTCTGAAGTTTAAGGTCTGGAGGGAATGGTTGAATATCTGAAAAGGATATCTCTGAGATTAATGAGTATAGTACTAGTTAAGCAATTTCAGTAGCATAATTATTTTTCCGATTTTTTTTGCATTTTTAAGTGACTGCATTTTTGTTACCATAAAAGTAATTCATTATTAATGTAAGTGATTAGAAGATAAAGGTACAAATAAGAAAATACAAATCACCTATAATGTTATCATAAAATTTTACTACTAAAAGTTTTGAATCTTTTGTTTCTAGTACTGTTCCTGCTAAAACATATGCTATATGAGGACCAGGGGCTTCTATTTTGCTCACTAATATATCCAAATACTTAGACAGTACTTGCAAAAACAAACAAAAAGTAGGCACTCAGCAGTTATTGAGGGAACATGTGATTTCAAAGTTAGGTTTCTACCATACTTTTAATTTTGTGTCTTTTTAAAATTCTTTTAACATCACATTATAAGCGTGTTCCTGTGTCTTTAAATGTTCTAACAAGGTAGCTTTTTAAATGGCTACATCATGTGCCATAATTTCTACTACTGAATACTTAGGTTGTCTCCAAATTATCACTATCATCAAAATGCTTCAGTAAACATCTTTGCACACAGAGTTGATTAGTATATGATTATTAAATTATGACATACAAATGACAAAACGGGAAAATGTAGATCAAAAGAAACTATTTAAGGCTTTTGTTCTATATGCCATACATATATTCCACCAGCAATGAATTGAGTATTTATGTGGATTATAATTTCTGTAAATTTTATAGAAAAAATAAACAGTATTTAATTGTTTTGATTTGTAATTATTTGATTACTGATAATGCTGAATATTTCTGTAGGTTAATAGAACTATCTTTAATTGGAAATATTGTTACTCTAAAAATTTAACAGAAAATTCAATACATAAAATAGTTGGCATATATATATAAAGATGGTCACATATCTTTTGCTGTACAATTATATTAGTTATAATTGTATGACTAATATATGTTAGTATAAGTATATTAAATCATTATGTCTCAGAATATGCACACATCTACATACATATACACGGATAAAATGTGTGTATTAATTGTACATTAACTAACACATACAGATATTCATTGTCTGATAACAGACATATTCAACTGACGTAAAATTATTTAAGAATAAAAATATTAATGTTGGTACATGCATTTGAAGTATAGAATATTATCTCCTGATCTATCTTACACATCAAAATATATTCACACCTCATTCAGATGTTAAAACTGTGCCCATTCTCTCACTCATACACACACACACACAAACACACACACATTTTAAACTGGAATAACATTATTTGCTTTAGCAATTCCATAAAAGTAAGACTTGACAAATACTAAATACCTCTAGAGAAACTTAAATATATGTATCACCTATTTCTATAGAAAAATAGAAAAAAAACAAATAACATATCTGTTATAATATATTTTAAACTTTCAGTTTGGGCAGACATAATTTATCTATGCTATACTGGTAAATTTTATATATAATGTGGATAAATATGCAAATATACAACAGTGTGTAATGAATCGAATATATATTCATATAAGGTTCCTTTTTCCTTTTTCTCACTTGGAGAAAGGTGGTTTAATTATACCTAGCTGGAGGGGAGAAAAAAAATCAGTATTTCAGCTTCTAAAATGAAGTTGGAAAGGTGGTCTTGATTGAGTGCCCAGATGGAAATAGCGCAGTCTGTAAGTATCCTCACTGTTCAAAAACTCCCTCTGCCCCGCCACCCCACGACACAGAACTCGTTGCTGCTGGCCATCTTCGAAATTGAGACTCATGTAACCAGTGGCAGATGTGTCATGTGTCTGTCTGTGACTGTGATAGGACCCATCTGCAGTTTGCACCTGTTGTTTTGCTGAGGCCAGAGTGGAGGTGTGAATATAAAACTCAAAGAGCAAGTCAACAGCAAAATTAAGGAAGTGGTTTTCCCTCTCATGATCTGTGTTTCTGTTTTTCTTCCTTTCCTTCCACCTCCAGAGTCAAGATGCTGATGGGATAATAACCCACAGTCAGCTTCAGCCAATTTTCCTAAGTCAGTAATTATCACAATTTTTTCACTACAATATCAAAAAAATGTGAGAAAAACAAATTTGAAAGCCAAAAAAAGAGAGAGAGAGAGAAATTATTCTTCAAGGACAGCCTCTGCTTGGACTATTTTGATTCACGTCGGTATAAGAAACATTTTGCTGTCAACAGAAACACTGCTACTGTGTGATTACATATTCAACATTTCATTTTCTTCATAAAACATATTTGCTTTAAATATACTTTTAAAAAACAACTCAGAGATATTTTTCTTGCGTCTTTCAATAGCCGATTACAGTTTAAAAATCAGACATTCTGTAGAAGAGTACTTCTCAAACTTTCCTGTGTATGTTAAACCACTTGTTTGTATTGTGGAAATGCAGATTCAGATTGAGTAAGTTTGGGCTGAGGCATGAGATTTGCCTTCCTCACAGACTCTCAGCTGGTACTGATGCTGCTGGTCCAAGCAGTCCACTTTGACCAGCAAGGCTACAGATTATATGTATTATATGTGTATCATTATATGTATTCATACCATGCGGAAATAGTTTTGAATACTGTAACAGAAACCATTCAACAAATACAAACAATTTAAGTATTAAAATCTTTATAAGTAGGTTAACATAGACAATGAATGGTACTAATTATATTAATGATAACTCAAATCTAACATAAGTTTTAAATCATCATGTTAGTGTTTTAAGCATTATCCTACCTTAAAAAAATTGGCTGAAATTTTAATGATAATTGCCTTCATGATTACTGTTCTTGGGTATGGTAGTTGGATGAACATCCTTTCTTTTCTCATCTATTTTTTATTTGATTTTTAAAGACTTTATTGTTTTAGAGCAGTCTTAGGTTCAGAAGAAAGTACACAAATTTCCTATAAACTCCCTGTCATACATCTGTATAACTCCCTCCTGCCACTATTATCAACATCACTCGTCAGAACAGTCCTTTTTTTTTTTTTTTTTTTTAAACCAAGGATGAACTTATATTGGTGCATCATAATCACCCAAAGTCCACAGATTACATTATGGTTCACTCTTGGTGTTTACATTCTACGTATGGGTTTGGACAAATGTATAATGACATACAGTCATCATTATAATACCATACAGAGTGTGCTCTCTGCCCTAAAAATCCATATTCGTCTTTGGCAACTACTCATTTTTTTATTATCTCCACAGTTCTGTCTTTTCTAGAATTTCATACAGTTGGAATTATACAGTATGGAACCTTTTTTTTTTTTTTTTTTTGCAGTACGCGGGCCTCTCACCGCTGTGGCCTCTCCCGTTGCGGAGCACAGGCTCTGGACGCGCAGGCTCAGCAGCCATGGCTCACGGGCCTAGCTGCTCCGCGGCATGTGGGATCTTCCCGGACCGGGGCACGAACCCGTGTCCCCTGCATCGGCAGGCAGACTCTCAACCACTGCAACACCAGGGAAGCCCTGGAACCTTTTTATATTTGCTTTTTTCACTTAGTAATATGCATTTAAGGTTCCCCATGTCTTTTCAAGTTTTCATAGCACATTTTTTAGTGCTGGATAATATTCTATTGTCTGAAGGCACCCAATTCATTTAACCAAATAGCTACTGAGAGACATCTTGTTTGCATCCAAGATTTGACAATTTTGAATAAGGCCGCTACAAACATCCATGCGCAGGCTGTTGTATGGACATAAGTTTTGAACTCCTTCGTGTAAATACTAAAGAGTGTGATTTGTTGGATCATATGGTAAAGCATATTTGGTTTTATAAGAAAATACCAAATTGCCTTCCAAAGTGGTTGTACCATTTTGTATTCCCATCAGCAATGTATGAGAGTTCCTGTTTCTCCACATCGTAGCCAGCATTCGGTGTTGTCAGTGTTCTAGATTTTGGCAATTGTAACAGATGTGTAGTGGTATCTCCTTGTTTTAATTTACATTTCTCTGATAACATATGATAAGGAGAATATTTTTATATGTTTATTTGCCATCCATATATCTTCTTTGGTGAGATATCTGTTAAGGTTTTGGCCCAGTTTTTAATCAAGTTGTTTGTTTTCTTACTGTTGTATTTTAAGCATTTTTTGCATATTTTGGATAGCAGTCCTTTATCAAATGTTCCTTTTGCAAATACTTTCTTTGAGTCTGATGCTTGTCTTCTCATTCTCTTGTTATTGTCTTTTGCAGAGCACACATTTTTAATTTTAATGAAGTCCAGCTTATCAATTGTTTCTTTCATGGATTATGTTTTTGTTGTTATATTTCAAAAGGCATGACCCTCTCCAAGGTCATCTAGGTTTTCTCCTATGGTATCTTCTAAGACTTATATAGTTTTGCATTTTACATTTAGGTCTACAATCTATTTTGAGTTAATTTTTGTAAGAGTATAAGGTCTGTGTCTAGAATCCTTTTTTTTTTTTTTTTTTTTTTTTTTTGCATGTGGATGTCTAAATGTTCCAGCACTATTTATTGAAGGGACTACCTTTGCTCCCTTGCACTGCCTTTGTCCTTCTGTCAAAGATCAGTTGACTATATTTATATGGGTCTATTTCTGGGCTCTTTATTCTGTTCCATTAATCTATTTGTCAATTCTTTAACCAATACCCCATTGTCTTGATGAGAGTACTTTACAGTAAGACTTAAAATCAGTCAGCCTCAGTCTTCCAACTTTGTTCCTCTCCTTTAGTATTTGTATTAGCTATTTTGAGTCCCTCCTTAAAACCTTTAGAGTCAGTTTGTTCATATCCAGAAGATACTCTGTGGAAATTTTGATTGGGATTACACTTAATCTATAAATCAAGCTGGGAAGAATTGTCTTGACAATATTGAGTCTTCCTATTCATAAACATGGAATCTCCAATTATTTAGTTCTTTGATTTTATTCATTAGAGTTTTGTAGTTTTCCTCCTAGATCTTGTGCATTTTTTACTGGATTTATACCGATGTATTTCTGGGGGGTGTTCATATAAATGGTATTGTGTTTTTAATTTCAAATTCCAATTGTTCACTGATGGTATATAGGAAAGCAATTGACTTTTGCCTATCAAGCTTTTATTCTGCAACCTTGCTATAATCATTTATTAGCTCCAGAAATTTTTGCTGACTCTGGATTTTCTGCATATATGATCATGTCATCTGTGAACAAAGGCTGTTTATGTCTTCCTCCCCAAGCCCTATACCTTTTATACCCTTTGTGTACCTTACTGCACTAGCAAGGGCCTCCACTATGGTGTTGGGAGAAAAGTGGTGAGGGGAGTCATTCTTGCCTTTTACCTGATCTTAGGGTTTGAGATTCTTACCATTAAGCATGATATTAGCCATAGGTTTTTTTCTAGATAGTCTTTATCAATTTAAAAAAAAGTTCTCCTCTATTCCTAGTTTGCTTAGAGTTTTTATCACACGTGGATGTTGGATTTTGTTAAATGCTTTTGCTGCATCTCCTGATATGATCGTGTGATTCTTCTTTTTTAGTCTGTTGATGTGATGGATTACATTAATTGATTTTCAAATGTAGAACAAGACTTGCATACTTGGGATAAGTCCCACTTGGTTGTGGTACATAATTCTTTTTATACTTTTTTGGATTCAATTTGCTAATATTTGGTTGAGGATATCTGTCTCTATGTTCATGAGAGATACTGGTCTGCAATGTTGTTTTCTTGTATTTTATTTGCCTGGTGTTGGTATTAGGCAATGCTGGACTCATGAATGTCATCTATTTTTGATGCATCCTTGCCCTTGTTGTAAGTTACTTCATGATGTTTACAGCAGGATCTTCCAAATTCTCCTCTTTTTTTTTTGAGTCCAGGAATTATAAATCATCTTTTTCACTGATCTCTATTTTTTTTTTCTATTAAGTTAGCTGCAGTGCTCAAATTTTAAAGTTATTTGGATCCCACTAATATCTTTTTCTGTGCCAACACACTGCTCTCTTATTGTTTTCTATGCTAAAGTGTGGTTCATTGACTAGTAATATAGGCACCAAATGAGAGCTTGTTAAAATCTTAGGTCTCACCCCAGACCAACTAAATTACAGCCTGTGTTTTAGGAAGGCCTTCAGGTGTTCGTGTACATATGAAAGTTTGAGGAGCAGTGCTGTCAACTCCAACACTGCTGATTATGAAATACAAAGCTCTACTTGACCTAGAGTTAGAAATATATCTAAAATCAGTAGGAAGTCTGGAGAAAGACAGATAGCTATCCAAATCCCAGCCCTTCCGCTTCTGAGATGATTCTCCTGAACAGGTAACTCAACAATTCTCCTCACTTTCCTCATCTGTGAGGATGCAGTAATAATACCATGTTGTTGTAATAAAATATATGTTGTGATGAAAATATATAGTACCCAGCACCGTCTGGCATGTTATAATCAATTGTTGATAAAAAATATTATCAGAGAAGAAGAAACTAGAGAATGATAGGTTGTGTTGCCTGAGATTCAAAGTAGTTTTGTGTAGATCTTTGTGAATCAAAGCTGACCTGATAACCAGTTTGATTCATTCTAATGTCATATAACTTTGCCATAATACAGTGATTTTCAGCAGTTCAACTAATTTTATACTTTCAAGGATTCTTAGCTTTCCCCTGGCATCATGCTCAGCATAGTAATTTCTCTTTTATTATTTTCTCTGAGAAACACTTTTAGGTAATGGAGAAAAAAATCAGCCCTCTCTTACAATATATCAAAGCAATATAAAATATATTTGAAAATATATTTCTTTGCAAAACATATTAAATGGGTCATTATTTACATGAGATTTTAAAAAGTCATTATGGCCTATTGTGCAGATTTTAAACTGACATTGGATAGGTAAATTATGTTTAGGCAGTTTTCAAAAACTGGATTTTTTTATTCAGTAGACCATAGCATCCCTTTGATGTGCTATTTTGTAATTCATTAAACTATTTCCCAGCATACGCAGAGCTATCATGATGCTAATGGATATTCATATTTAAATTATGAACTAAAGCTACCTTATACCTATATAAGCAAATTTTTCATATCAAAAAACTTGGAACTGAAAGAGCTATAGAGCAGAACACAGTATTTGAACACATTTTTATGGTGTTTTGATTTCTAGATTATCTCTGTATTTGTTAAGCATATCTGCTGTGCCAGTTATCAATTTATTGCCTCTCAATTCCAAATGCACCCTTCAATGTGATAAACAGCAGAATTTGTTTAAGCATTTCTCCTTTAAAGTGACTATGATGTTAAGCTTTCTCAGTAGAGAGCAATGAGGGGATATTGCAGGAAGTGGAGGTTTTCTGTGGTTTGCAGCACAACTGAGAAGGGTCAGCAATGTGGGAATGAGGACATCTGGTCAGGAACTACCCAGTAGCAATGAGCCCAGGATGTGGTCCTCTGACCTTGCAGCCTGGCCTGGTGATAACCTTTCTGCACACAGCTTGGACCCTTCTGACAAGCTCTGTATAGCCCACATGTTGCCATCTGTGTCCCAAAGGGTCACACACCAAGTAGTCAGTCCTTCTTCAAAGAGCAGGCTCTGAAAACCTTTTTGTCCACATTGGCACCTGGACTCCCACTGCATGCCCAGCCATCAGTTACTGAGCACCTGCTCCTTCCCTGCACTATGGAAAGTAGCCTGTTATCTGCACAGCAACTCCAGGCCAGTTCTGGACTGGCCAAACCAGCGATCATCTCTGTCATCCAGTGGCCAAACCACATACTCTCCAAGGAGGGCATGGAGGTCTTATCCTTCCTTAGGTACTCTCCCTCTGTCTTAGGGTACCATAGAGAATTTCTTTACATCTTATAGGTACATTTATCAAAAATTCTCTGTATTGAACAATCCTTCTTTAACCTACTGTATGGTGTCTGTCTCCTGATTCGACATAGACTGCTACCTTGGCTTTCTCTAATTAGAAGTGAAAATTTTTCTAGAGATCATTTTGTTACAATAAGGGCTCTTACTTATTGTGAACTATTTATGGGCCAGGCTCTTTACAACATTTTCTCATTTAACCCTCACAAAAAAACGTATGAAGTGTGTACTTCATTTTACAAACGAAGGAACTAAGGTTTATACTTAAAGCAGTTTATTCAGGGTCAAGACTGACTTGAACTTTAAAACCAGTCCTCTTTCAATACTATGACTGTGTCTATAACTAACAATCCTATCCTGTAAACATCCCCAAACTTAGCTTCAATGTCCAAGAATACTTCACCTTTTTTTGGAATGATTGATAAACATATTGTATATAGGTTTATTAACCAGATAGAAACAATCAGGATGGGTAAAGTGCTCAATGGAAAAGAAAAACTACTCATAACAATTTTTCTGAAAATTAATTCAGATCCCTTGCATTAATTAAAAGCATACTATTGGAGATACAGTTATGAGAGGATAGTGAACGGATGGAAGAGGTTAAAAGTCTAATGGGAAAGGCATACTAGAATACAGGTAATTAGAATAAGGTGAGTAAAAGTATCATGATTGAGGTATACACAGGATGTTATGGAAATAAATAGGAGATTCCTGTCATAGACTGAATAACAAAAGGGTCGGGAAAGGTTAATAAAAGGTGTCTCAGTAAAATCCTGAAGGCTAAGTAGATATTTAGTTGAGTGGAGGAAAGACTTGTAGTAACCTAAGAGACATATGCAAACACAAATGGATGCAAGAAATCATGACACTTTGGAGATACAATAAGTACTTCTGTAAAACCAGAACACATGTGAGGGGTAGGGTGGGGTAGGGTAGGGCTAGTGGTAAGAGATTTGGATGGAGAGAGCACCTCCAAAGCCTTGGTAGAATGTTTAGATGTTTTTATAAATATTAGAAGGGAGTTTCACAGGCTTGACTATGTTAGAAGTATGATTCTCTCTCCAGGTTGGAGAATATGTTGGAAAGAGGCAAGATTGGAAGCAGAACAAAAAATTCTTAATAAAAAGAAAAGCTATTATTCTTACCTCCTTTGTGATGGGTACTGTCCTGTGCTTTCAATATGTGTATCCTGTCTCTCTGTCATCATACCAACCCCAAGGTGAAATTTAGCAAAATTAGTGAATTACTAAAATAGAGACTAGACTCCGACACAGATTTTTTGGACTCCATTTCCATAGAGTTAGAAAACTCAAGCAATGACAATATTTTATTATCAGCTGCATTAAAAATTAACTTTGCCAAGTAATCTAGGTAAGAACATGACTAAGGTTGTGGCAGCGACTTCAAAAGAGGTAGAAGAGATATTAATTAGGAAGGAAAAATCAACTAAACTTGATGTGCAGCGGGTAGGAGGAAAAAGAAAACGATCCTAATATTTAGCAACTGCACTGCAAATGAGGAAATAAATAGTCTGAAGAAGCAAAAGGAGGTGAGATAAGTTCTCTTTTGAATATGTTTGATGTGGGATGAACACTGGATATTCAAATGTAAATATCAAGTAGGTATTAACTATATACTTCTAAAACTTCAGACAGTAGCTTAGGTGGGAAATACAGATTTTTGAAGTCATAACTTCCCAGTTTATACTTGAAGCCATGAATATAAATGGAACCACCCAAGGAGAATGTATAGAATGTTAAGTCAAGAAAGTTGGGGAAAACCCTGGGAAACACTGCCCTTTAAGGAACAAACAGAGGAAAAGAAACCTCTAAAAGGAACTGAGAATACATAAAATGCCTCCCTCCACCAAAGAGGTAGAAAAAAGTAAGAGACAAAGTATCCTGAGGGCAAAAAGAGAAGACTATGAGAAATGAAATGCTACTAGAAAAAAGAATGAAAAATGTGAGCTTCAGCTTTAGCAACACGGAGGTCAATGGTGAAATGGTGGGGGTAAATTTCCCTTTACGGTAAGGTAAATGCACAAAAAGTGAGGTTTAAATTTCGAGGAAAACAACACTTTCAAGATGACTGACTACGGAAAGAAAGGTGACAGCTCTAAAGATACGTAGGGACAAGGAAGTAGTTTGGGTTGTTTGCTATAAGATGAAAAAGACTTGAAACTCTTAAAGTTGAGACATTTTCAGAACTATTAATTAAAGATACAGGGGAAAGGAAATACATGATAAAACAAAATCTTCAAGGAGACAAGAGGTACATCAAGAAGACAAGAAGTACAGGCAGGTTTCAAATAGCATATAAGGTATCTGAACTCAAAGGATTCTTAGTCTTGAGGATTATTTATATCAAATTTGACATTCACTGATTTTGACATTGATTCTACCTGAATCATGGAACCCAATTTGATATATATATATATATATATACAAACACACACAAACACATACACACAGAGAGGAGGTAGGGAGAGTTTGTTTTCAATATGTAGAGTTAGCTTCATCAACTCCGTATGGCTTTCCTTGGCTTTAAGGTCCATCTAATAGAAAATTCCAGTGTAGGGCCTTCCTTGGCTTTAAAGTCCTTCTGGTAGAAAAATCCAGTTGTCTGCAAGCCATAAACTCAGCCTTTGGAATTTCTGATTTCCTACTCATTGTGGTGTGCTCTAGTTACTCTAGGTAACAGACATGCTGAATATACAGACAAATTCATACTAGCACAGTAAAAGTGTCAAAATTGCAGAGAAAGAAAGATGCACATAGAAAAAAGAAACACATTCACAGAAATATAGACAAGATGAAAAGGCAGAGGGCTACGTACCAGATGAAGGAACATGATAAAACCTCAGAAAAACAACTAAACGAAGTGGAGATAGGCAACCTTCCAGGAAAAAAAAGCAGAATAATGATAATGAAGATGATCCAGGACCTTGGAAAAAGAATGGAGGCAAAGATCAAGAAGATGAAAGAAATGTTTCACAAACACCTAGAAGAATTAAAGGACAAACAAACAGAGATGAACAATACAAAAACTGAAATGAAAACTACACTAGAAGGAATCAATAGGAGAATAACTGAGGCAGAGAACAGATAAGTGACCTGGAAGACAGAATGGTGGAATTCACTGCTGTGGAACAGAATAAAGAAAAAAAGAATGAAAAGAAATGAAGACAGCCTAAGAGACCTCTGAGACAACATTAAACAGAACAACATTCGCATTATAGGGGTCCCAGAAGGAGAAGAGATAGAGAAAGGACCAGAGAAAGTACTTGAAGAGATTATAGTTGAAAACTTCCCTAACATGGGAAAGGAAAGAGCCACCCAAGTCCAGGAAGTACAGAGAGTCCCATACAGGATAAACCCAAAGAAAAACACGCCAAGACACATAGTAATCAAACTGGCAAAAATTGAAGCCAAAGAAAAATTATTGAAAGCAGCAAGGGGAAAATGACAAATAACATACAAGGGAACTCCCATAAGGTTAACAGCTGATTTCTCAGCAGAAACACTACAAGCCAGAAGGGAGTGGCATGATATACTTAAAGTGATGAAAGGGAAGAACCTACAACCAGATTACTCTACCCGGCAAGGATCTCATTCAGATTCGATGGAGAAATCAAAAGCTTTACAGACAAGCAAAAGTTAGAGAATTCAGCACCACCAAACCAGGTCTACAACAAATGTTAAAGGAACTCCTCTAAGTGGGAAACACAACAGAAGAAAAGGACCTACAAAAAGAAACCCAAAACAATTAAGAAAATGGTCATAGGAACATACATATCGATAATTACCTTAAACATGAATGGATTAAAAGATCCAACCAAAAGACACAGGCTTTCTGAATGGATACAAAAACAAGACCCATATAAAGGCTGTCTACAGGAGACCCACTTCAGACCTAGGGACACATGCAGACTGTAAGTGAGGGGATGGAAAAAGATATTCCATGCAAATGGAAATCAAAAGAAAACTGGAGTAGCAATACTCATATCACATAAAATGGATTTTAAATTAAAGAATGTTACAAGAGACAAGGAAGGACACTACATAATGATCAAGGGATCAATCCAAGAAGAAGTTACAACAATCATAAATATATATGTGCCCAACATAGGAGCACCACAATACATAAGGCAACTGCTAACAGTTATAAAAGAGGAAATCGACAGTAACACAATAATAGTGGGGGACTATAACACCTCACTTACACCAATGGACAGGTCATACAAAATGAAAATAAATAAGGAAACAGAAGATTTAAGTGACACAACAGACCAGATAGATTTAATTGATATTTATAGGATATTCTATCCAAAAACAGCAGATTACACTTTCTTCTCAAGTGCGCACGGAACATTCTCCAGGATAGATCACATCTTGTGTCACAAATCAAACCACAGTAAATGTAAGAAAACTGAAATAATATCAGGCATCTTTTCTGACCACAATTCTATGAGATTAGAAATCAATTACAGGGAAAAAAAGGAAAAAAACACAAACACATGGAGGCTAAACAATACGTTACTAAATAACCAAGAGATCACTGAAGAAATCAAAGAGGAAATCAAAAAATACCTAGAGAAAAATGACAATGAAAACACAACGATCCAAAACCTATGGGATGCAGCAAAAGCAGTTCTAAGAGAGAAGTTTATAGCTATACAAGCCTACCTCAAGAAACAAGAAAAATCTCAAATAAACAATCTAACCTTATACCTAAAGGAACTAGAGAAAGAAGAACAAACAAAACCCAAAGTTAGCAGAAGGAAAGAAATCATAAAGATCAGAGCAGAAATAAATGAAATAGAAACAAAGAAATCAATAGCAAAGATCGATAAAACTAAAAGCTGGTACTTGAGAAGATAAAGAAAATTGATAAACCATTAGCCAGACTCATCAAGAAAAAGAGGGAGAGGACTCAAATCAATAAAATTAGAAATGAAAAAGGAGAAGTTACAACAGACACTGCAGAAATACAAAGCACCCTAAGAGACTGCTACAAGTAACTCTATGCTAATAAAATGGACAACCTGGAAGAAATGGACAAATTCTTAGAAAGGTATAAACTTCCAAGACTCAATCAGGAAGAAACAGAAAATATGAACAGACCAATCACAGAACTGAAATTGAAACTGTGATTAAAAATCTTCCAACAAAGAAAAGTCCAGGACCAGATGGCTTCACAGGAGAAGTTTCTCAAACATTTAGGTAAGAGCTAACATTCATCTTTTTCAAACTCTTCCAAGAAATTGCAGAGGAAGGAACACTCCCAAACTCATTCTATGAGGCCACCATCACCCTGATACCAAAACCAGACAAAGATACTACAAAAGAAGAAAATTACAGACCAATATCACTGATGAATATAAATGCAAAAATCCTCAATTAAATACTAGCAAACAGAATCCAACAACACATTAAATGGATCATACACCCTGATCAAGTGGGATTTATCCCAGGGATGCAAGGATTATTCAATATACATAAATCAATCAATGTGATAAACCATATTAACAAACTGAAGAATAAAAACCATAAGGTCATCTCAATAGATGCAGAAAAAGCTTTTGACAAAATTCAACATCCATTTATGATAAAAACTCTCCAGAAAGTGGGCAGAGAGGGAACCTAACTCAACTTAATAAAGGCCATATACGACAAACCCACAGCAAATATCATTCTCAAAGGTGAAAAACTGAAAGCATTTCCTCTAAGATCAGGAATAAGACAAGTTTTTCCACTCTCACCACTATTATTCAACATAGTTTTGGAAGTCCTAGACATGGCAATCAAAGAAAAAGAAATAAAAGGAATACAAATTGGAAAAGAAGTAAAATTGTCACTCTTTGCAGATGACATGATACTATACATAGAGAGTCCTAAAGATGGCACCAGAGAACTACTAGAGCTAATTAGAGAATTTGGTAAAGTTGCAGGATACAAAATTAATACACAGAAATCTCTTGCATTCCTATACACTAATGATGAAAAATCAGAAAGAGAAATTAAGGAAACACTCCCGTTTACCATTGCAACAAAGACAATAAAATATCTGGGAATAAACCTACCTAGGGAGACAAAAGACCTGTATGCAGAAAACTATAAGACACTGATGAAAGAAATTAAAGATGATACCAACAGATGGAGAGATATACCATGTTCTTGGACTGGAAGAATCAATATTGTGAAAATGACTATACTACCTAAAGCAATCTACAGATTCAATGCAGTCCCTATCAAATTACCAATGGCATTTTTTTACAGAACTAGAACAAATCATCTTAAAATCTGTATGGAAACACAAAAGACCCCAAATAGCCAAAGCAATCTTGAGGGGAAAAAACGGAGCTGAAGGAATCAGACTCTCTGACTTCAGACTATACTACAAAGCTATAGTAATCAAGACAATATGGTACTGGCACAAAAACAGAAATATAGATCAATGGAACAGGATAGAAATCCCCGAGATAAACCTACACACCTATGGACAACTAATGTATCATGAAGGAGGCAAGGATGTACAATGGATAAAAGACAGTATCTTCAATAAGTGGTGCTGGGAAAACTGGACTGCTGTATGTAAAAGAATGAAATTAGAACACTCCCTAACACCATACACAAAAATAAACTCAAAATGGATTAGAGTCCTAAATGTAAGACTGGACACTATAAAACTCTTAGAGGAAAACATAGGAAGAACACTCTTTGACATAAATCACAGCAAGATCTTTTGTGATCCACCTCCTAGAGTAATGGAAATAAAAACAAAAATAAACAAATGGGACCTAATGAAACTTCAAAGCTTTTGCACAGCAAAGGAAACCATAAACAAGACGAAAAGACAACCCTCAGAATGGGAGAAAATATTTGCAAATAAATCAACGAACAAAGGATTAATCTCCAAAATATATAAAGAGCTCATGCAGCTCAATATTAAAAAAACAAACAACCCTATCCAAAACTGGGCAGAAGACCAAAATAGACATTTCTCCAAAGAAGACATACAGATGGCCAAGAAGCACATGAAAAGCTGCTCAACATCACTAATTATTAGAGAAATGCAAATCAAAACTACAGTGAGGTATCACCTCACACCAGTTAGAATGGGCATCATTAGAAAATCTACAAACAATAAATGCTGGAGAGGGTGTGGAGAAAAGGGAACCCTCTTGCACTGTTGGTGGGAATGTAAATTGATACAGCCACTATGGGGTACAGTATGGAGGTTCCTAAAAAAACTAAAAATTGAATTACCATATGATCTGGCAACCCCACTGCTGGGCATATACCAGAGAAAACCACAATTCAAAAAGACACATGCACCCCAATGTTCACTGCAGCACTATTTACAATAGCCAGGTCAGGGAAGCTACCTAAATGTCGATCGGCAGATGAATGGATAAAGAAGCTGTGGTACATATATACAATGGAATATTACTCCGCCATAAAAAGGAACAAAACTGGGTCATTTGTTAAGACATGGAAGGATCTAGATACTGTTATACAGAGTGAAGTAAGTCAGAAAGAGAAAAACAAATATCATATATTAACGCGTATACATGGAACCTAGAAAAATGGTACAGATGCACCGGTTTGCAGGGCAGAAATTGAGACACCGATGTAGAGAACAAACGTATGGACACTAAGGGGGGAAAGCGGTGGTGGGTGGGGGGTTGTGGTGTGATGATTTGGGTGATTGGGATTGACATGTATATACTGATGTGTATAAAATAACTAATAAGATAAATAAGAACCTACAGTATAAAAAAATCAATAAAATAAAATTAAAAAAAGAAGGATGCACATATTTCAGAACATAAATGATGTGGATGACTACATTCAATTACACTATAAGTCCCTTAAAAGAAAGATCTATGTCAAATCACTATTAACGAGTGTATTCTTTCACAATGGACATACAGTTAGTTAAGACAGTTTGATAGTGTGTTGAGAGGTTTGGCTTCCATAACAACCTTTATATAAGAGCTGCATGTATCGGAACTGATTTCTTCCAATTTTAAACTAAACAAAATATTAAGCCTCTCATCGCACAGTATTCCAAGTGTCACTATATTTCTCATTATCTTTTTACACTCCTTATTCTTATTCAGTCAACTCTTTTTCAACCCCATAGTTTTCAAATTTGACCTTTCAACATAAGTTTGAATGTTATGACCGAACTTACATTGAGATAACTTTTTCACAATTTTGACAAAATTAAAATGGGTTCTGGATTTAGAAAAAAAATGTATATGTTAGCTCTTCATTTCCTTGTAATTTTTAAGATTCAAGTGATGGCACAGTGCTTTATCATTAGCTACATCAGCAGTTAGCTTTGCCAAGTAGGGTTGCTAGCTCTTGTAAATGCAAATTTAAAAAGAAAAGGAAAAAAGAGCAAAGTATTAACAGGCAAAAGGATATGGTACATAGCCAACAAGGTAATGGCCTTTATTGCAGTCCAGTGGTCCAGAGATGGAGGGTTATTGTGACAACACTGTTAAACTTAAGAATAAGTTCCCCTTGTGTTGGTGTAACTGGAGGGCAGGGGTTGAGAAGGAGGGGGAGATAAAGAGCCTCTCACTAAACCAGTTATCAGCATCTTTCATTAACCACCACATAGGGCATCTTAACACCAGTGGAAGTAATCACTATCCAGACTGTGAGAATAGGAAGGAGCGGGTGTGTAATGCTCATTTCTCCTAACCATGAACGCTTTTGGCAACAAGAAAGAATCTGCAGTGCCCTCTTCATTCCCAAAGGACAATATTACTCTATATTATTGAACAGTGGAGATTAGAATAATATCTCATCTATTTTTAGAGTTTTATTTCATGTTCATAAAAACATTCCCATTTTTCTCTTCCTGAAGAGTGCCTCTTGAACTGAAACTGCCAGTGACTTTTCACATCCCTCATCCTATTTCATTACAGAAACACTCATAAAGACACAATTTTCTCCTATCAATAAATATGTTTGATGCTCCATAGAAGTTCTGTGTAATACATGCAGAACAATGCAGGCGGACTCTGGGATAAATTATTACCAAAACAACTTGAAGCGATGAGCCTGCCTCTGGATGCTTTCCGGCAGATGTGATGTGGACGCTCAGTGTGAAAGCAGGCTGAGAAATAAAGCCTGAGTAATAATCATAAATCCCAAAGAGGCATCACCCTCTCTAAGACATTTTTTAACTCCTTCAAAAAGACGACTATCAGGTGCAATCTGCTTTTAGAGGCATTATAATTTTTAAAAGTACATTTAGTTAAAGTTTGAGATTGAGCATGCCTGGACTGGGGTGGCCCATTCATGCAGTAGACTCAGTTGGCAGTTCCACGCAGACTGTGATGGTGCCGTGAAGACACTGCTCATGCTGCCAGTGGTGCTTTGGACAGGCCCTGATCATTTCCTTTATTTGGGTTTTGTTTTATTTTTACAACCTATTCCTATTAAAAGTTTCTAAAATCACCTAGCCATAAAGTCTCTCAAAATATGGAACCTACATGGAAAGTATTCAGGGACAAAGAATGATTTAACGTGACTCATTTATAGGATAGGGAACAAAAAGGACTGATGTTTTTCAAAACAGACCCTTGGGTCTGCTCTATTCAACTTTGTTTCTATCTGCTTAGCACTCATTAAATACAAAATCCAGGGTACTGACTGTCAAGATAAACAGGGTTTTCTTTTTGCGTTTCATATTTTTTCACACAAAGATACATAGAAATCAAGCAGTAATTCCAGAACTAGACACATTGGGTGGAAAATGTCAAGCTGGATACATCTCCACTAGTACAGTCTAGATGAGCCCTTAGATTAACATACACAAGATTAACATTTCTTCCTTTTGTTGCTCATTGTTTTGCATCATTTACATACTACACAAATAAAGCACTACTACATCTCAAAGGAAAAAAGTACTAACATATTTGTCAACCAAAACTCCTAGCAATTCATCACTGAAATTTCCAATATGTTGTACTTTCCATGAACCTTATGCAAGTTCAATGAGTATTTCCAAGTCCACTGACATGTAAAGTTTGGATGTTATTGGGATCCCGGAAAAAAAGTTCATGCCGCCCATTCTAAGTACTGGTAAAATATATTTATAGTGTTCAAATAACAAGGATACAGAGAGGCAATTTTTAAGGATCGCCCTACCACAGTATACATTTTACATGCTTGTTAAAGGGATACACTCTGCTCAGGCATCCCAAGACAGGTCTTTATCACTTCCAGCAGCTCTTCCAATTATGGAATCACTACTGCAACTCAAAGGAAAAGATTCTAAAAGCCCAGGTAGAATGTCATTGGCATACAGTCCCAGGTCCTGCAGATTTCACGCCACAGAGAGAGGCGACATATGCCTCCTTCTGTGGAAAATCAGAGAGAGAGATCCAATTTGCTGCCCATGGAACAAGGGAGATGAGCTGAGCATTCAGTCAACACAGTGAATGGGACTAGGGAGACCTTAATATCTCTATAAAGGGGAAGAGACTTATTATTATTTGTATATATGTTGCCTTTACAATTTACCAACTTACTTTCACATAACTCATCTAATATAAAAATTATATAACAGGAAAAACATTATTTTTCAAATTTTTAATTGTTATCACTTCTCTGTGCACTTACAGCTTTAATAACACCTAAATATTATCATGAAATGTTTTTTCTTCCAAATGCACTCAGTAGACATCATGTTCTCTGGAAGCATGGGGTATGTACAAAGTGCCTTTTTCTAATTATAATGTCCACACACACACACACACACACACACACACACACACACACACACTACTATAATACCCAGTACATGATGGCTACTCACTGAGCACTGAAATGATGAATCACTGGGTGAATGAATACCTCACATTGCCCTGTTTCTATTAGCACTTTTAGTTATCCATTCAATTCATTTCTTACTAAATACCTAGCACTGTGCCACACTGTAGGATATAAATTATACAGAAACCAATTAAAGGTTTATTCCATTATGGTCCAATGACCCACCTGCTGCCATCTGGATGCTTGTTAAAGCTTCAAATTCCTGTGCCACATCCCAGATTTACCAAATTAGAATCTCATGCATACTGAAGTCTGAAAAGCATTGCGCTATAAATTGAGAATCTTTTTGTGAAAATAAGTTAATGGATTAAAAAAAAATCACATTCAAGGAGCAGTGTTTCTTACAAACATTCTTCAGTATATTCCCTGTGCAATTTATCTTAGGTATAATGTGGGTAAAACTAAAATTTGGGGGAAATAGCAAACTAACAACAGCATTTAAGTGAAAGTTCAAAGCCAAGGTAAAGGGGGAACTAGTTTAGTGGGCCTGGAACTTCATAAAGAATATCATCTCAAGGAACCCATCCTCATGGAAAGCATTGAACATTAGAACAAATCAGACAGGGATCAACCAGTGATACGGGGTCATAAATTAAGTGGCAATTTAAGTCTTTGTCTAACGATGGTTACATATAAAATGAAAATATTCATCCTCAGTAGTGGAAAAAGCAAGTCTTAGTTAATTAACTTATATTTTATCATTGGCTTACAAGACCTTTTATTTTTTTAAAAACAGTATTATTCACTACTCTCTTCCCTTCTGCCGGTTCACTACTGTGATTGTTCTGTAACTGTCAGAGTCCAGCTTACTGACACCTAATCAAGAGTTTAAAAAAGCCCAGTTTACTTACTATTTCAAAAATGTTTCAGCAGG
>NW_006796259.1:2238213-2295346 GCF_000442215.2 Lipotes vexillifer
CAGCAGGATTGAGTCAGTGCTTGCAAAGACAATCAGACATGGGAATCTTCTAGCAGTTTCAGAACTCTGGTCATGTTGCTTTAGGGTCAGTTGTTACATATAAACTGGATAGATTAGTGGGAAAAAAGTAGAGATTTTAGAGCCAAGAGGAGTTGGAATTTAGTCTAGCTCTGTTGGTAATCAGCAATGTAGCCTAGGGTTACTCATTAAGTTTCCTCTAAAATTTGGTCAACAAAATATAAAAGAATTGTTACAAGTAGTTATTTGTCTATTGTCTACTGATTAGTAGGGCCAAAAAATAACCACTACTGTTCAGTGACTCTTAAATCCATGATAAGGACTTTGAGCCCTAGAAAAGTAAATCAAACTGTAAAAAAGTTACTTTAATAGTAACTTTTTCTTACTTAAGCAGCTGATAAAGTACCATGTGTTTGGATTTGCCTTTGCTTAATCTTTGCCCGATGTTCTCTCCCCTCTAAAACGTCTCCACTTAAATTCATATATCGGTTACAATGGGGTTCTAGACAGGACACGTAGACTATGGAGATTATAGAAGTCGACAGAGAAGAGGCATCACATGCTGTAGTTAACAGATCTCAAGTAGAGTAAGAGAAGCCTGCTGGACAGTGTCCAGGGCTCTGCTGAGACGTGAATCCCCAGAGCTGACCGTAGCCTGGAGCATGCCCTCTGAGAGGCCCAGAGTAGCCCCAGTCGCAGTCAGGGCTCTCCTGCCAGTTTTCATCCTTAGGCAGCTCTGGCTTCCTGCTTAAACTCCACTACAATACCAGCTCCTCTGAATTAGTGAGGTGGTTTTCTGACCAAATACTGCTCCTTTAGGAAAAAAAAAAAATTGAGAAATTTTAAAACGTAAGAGTTCAGAGTCTGACGCAGTCACCATTTTGTGTGACCACAGGAAACCTTGGTTTTGTACAAATGGTATGGGCCACAGTAACTAAGAGAGACAGAGAGCTTACAAGATCATTTTTGGAAGTCACTTCACCTGCAATGCCAGGGTAGATTCTATTTGACGAACAGTAGAATAAAGAACAGTTAATTGTAGAAAGAACAGAACGAATCATTAACATGCTGCTGACTTGTTTGGAAAGACAGGACTCTGATGGAAATTGATGGGAGAGATTTTTCTTTATATACTTTTTCTGTAAAGGGCTAGATAGTAAATATTTTCAGCTTTGAGGACCATAATTTTTTTTATTTTGTTTTGCAATTACTTGGTTCTCCCTTTGTAACACAAAAGCAGCCACAGAAGATAGGTAAATGAATGAGCATGGCCATGTTCCAACAGGACTGTCTTCCAAACAGGCAGCAGGCCTGATGAGGCCTACCAGCCCAGAGCCCATCCATTCCCACTCTAGAATAAATAAAAGTTCAAAATGAGAAAACATTCATGATGTTTCTAGTGCCCCTCTTGCCACCCTGCCAGTGGTGATACATGCATTTTTCATGAAACAAAACTCAAATACCTGCATGTGTTACTGCGGTGCTTCAGTGTGGGTAGGGCACTGACAGCACTGACTATTTTTTTAATGAAGCTTGCAAAGCAGACTAAAAGATAAAGCTCTGCCAGATTTTATATCCTACTGTTTCTCAGCACCCAGCATAGTGCCTAACAAGTCAAAGGGTTTTAAGAAATTTCTAATAAAGGAAGACATTCACATATACATGCAGATTCAGACTTGAGAATTACGAAGAATTGATCTCTAATGACTTCAAATATGAAACCTGTATTTGCACTTATAGCTGAAGGATTTGATTAAAAAGTAAAGAAAAAGTAAAGAGAGAGAGAGACAGGGAGAGAAGGGGCAGGGAAAGGAAGGAAGGAAAGAGGAGGGAAAAAGGGTAAATTTTCTTTAAAATTTCACATGGATTCATGTGTGTTTAAAACTCACTGATGAGAACCATGTTTTATGAGTCCTAAGTATTTTGCATATGATATTTAATTTGTAACTGATTCAAGCTCTGTAAGGCAGGGATCATAATTTCTACTGTAGCGAAGAGAAAGTATTTTCAGAGGTAAAATAAAATGACTTGCTCAAAATTAATTATCTAGTAAGTGCTCATATAGACACAAGTTCAGACATTCATACTACAAATCCGTTTGACTGTCCATGAAATTATGACTGTATTGATATTGGGTGGAAGGAGGAATCAATGGGAGAAACAAGTTGAAGGACACAAAGTTTTATAAACGTATTAACTTAATATGAATTTCAGGATAATTTGGGAATACTGTTAGAAAGACTCAGAACTTTCCATGATTCAAGAAAAATTAAACTCTTTTATAGAAGCCATGCTTGTTGTACACTTTTAGTCAGTTCCTCTGCCTGATTTGTTTGTATTCAATTCATTTGCTATGTTAATAATTTATTATTGGCACTATGATGAAAGAGCTCGAGATAAATGAAACTGATTTGATGGGCTTTTTTTCTAAAACCCAAGCACCACTTTGCAGTGGTACAATTTCACAGCTTACACAGCTCTTCTCAGTAAGATGGGTCTGTAGGGTGAGGTCTCTGTTAATGAAGTGAAAGAAAAAATCTATTTTACCAAATAAACTGTACTGCGTAGTTGTTAAATATCTGAACCTCTCCTATTTCTTCCAATTCAGACCCCAGGAGACAGGGGGAGAGGGAGGGGTTTCTAAGAAAGGTTAGAAGGGAAACATATGTTGGAGAAGGGAGAAAACCACAGAGTCCATTTTAAAATATGTGATAAAACAGTGCATTAGTTCATTCAAAAAATGTCAGAAAACTTACTACGATACTACAAAGTAGGAATAGTAAGACACTAGAAGAATGCATTATCCAAAAAGGTAAGAGCACAAACTGTCACGTAGCCTCTAACGTGATTTCCCTGGCTAACTTCCCCAGCTATATTGCTTCTCAATAGTTTGCCTAGTAATTAATCATTAGTTAAGTCCTCGTTGTATTATGTAAATCCGGGCATTACCTGGCACTCTTTCTCTCTTTCTTGTCTTTATGTAGCTTCTCCCTGGTTTCCTCAATCACCTCAAAGGCTTTACCGAGCACACGTGGTAACTTCTGAGTCTATGGCCAAGCCTGACAAGTCACATCCTAGTTTTGCTCTTGCAATGGCTTACTCTATACTCAACAGGCAGCTCAAAGTCAGCGTGTCCCAAACTACCACCATCTCTAAGCTTCCACTTTTCAGTTCCCCTCTTCTGTTGACTATTTCTGATTTCTCCCCACACATCCTCAGAAGGAATTCCGGTAATTTCTCAAGATCTACCTCTCTTTGCCTCCTCACCATGCCATTCATTGGCCTTCAGGGTCTGCACACAGTTTCCACAGGAAGTTCCTAAAACATACTCTGAATCCTGTCATTTTCCTTGACAAAAAATCTCATTCCAGATATTTTAGTTTGAAAAAATTAAGGACATAGAGTAAAAATTACTATCTTCGTTAAGAAATACTGAATGAAACAAAAGTCCCCAATTTCTACCTTCTCCTCAGCAATCTTCACTAGAGGTAAGTACTAATAATAATTTAGTAGCTAGCTTTCCAGATTTTTCCAGGATTATATAATTGCAAGAGCTCTATGAACTTTACATATATACTTTAAACATTAAAATCACTGTATGTATGCATATACATACAATGGATATATTTAGAGATATATTTTTATTTACCTTTACATATCTGTACGGGCATGTATACTTATTTAACTTTATTAACTACCGATATATTTACTTAACTGCTTTTAACTATATATCAGTAATCATGAATCATCTTAAATGCCTCTTCCTTTATTTCAGGATGGCTTCCTAATTGGAAGTGTGGCTTCTTCTTTAAAAACTTCCTAAAGAACTTCCCCTGCATTTTTATTGTTGCACTTGTTAACAGGATATCAACTGGAATCTTAGGAGGTTTTTATACTTTCAGCTAAAGTCTATAGATGAGAAATTAAAAGCACAAAATGCTTTAGCTTTTTAAGTTCCAAGACCCAATAATCCTGAGGGACAGCCTCCTCCACAGAAGTCTTGCTGAGAGGTGACAGATCGGAGAACTGACTGCAGTGCCTACCACCACCCCACCCCCTGTGCCTGTCCCCCTCCCTATGCCAGGTGACAGAGAGGTAAGGAGGGAGGAAAAGGCCTTTTGGGGAAAGGAATGGGTTGATTCCCCTCCTAAATTGAAAGTGTTGGAGGGAGGATGCTTTGAGAGAATCATTCAAAGCAATTTGGGGAGCTTACAGGAAGAAGATAATATTCTGGTTCTCAGTGGATGTCTGAGTAGTCAGTGTTCTTATCTCCTCATGTAGCATAAGAGCTGGGAAAATGAGAATGAGTGCGACCTGACAAAGTGAGGGACTTGTAAGAAGGCATCAGTGAAGGCTGCTCCCTGACTTTTGTCTCTAGTTCCTGGGGAGCAAGAAAGATTGCCTCTGCATGTGCCCCTCCCTGGATCTGAGAGTTATTCCAGGAGGAGACTGGGAATGGGATGGGAGGCTATGGTCTTTCAGGGAGACCCAAGCAACAGGGGAGATGCGGCAGCAGAGGGTCAGCCAGGAGTGGTGCTTGGTCTATTCTTACATGTCTTGCAAATTCTGAAGGGAACTGAGCAGAGGTGAGCTCCTCTTCATGGGGACAGGCTTGGGGTTGCCACTCATTGTAATTTCAGTTGTATACAATTTGCTGGCCATTCGTTTTGGATAGCAAAGGAGAAGATTACATCCTTACCACAGTCACCTAAGAAGATGTTTGCTCTTTTCCCGATTTTATCCCCTTAACATAGAAGAGAAGGCAAGGGACAGATGGCTTCGAAGGTCCAAACCGAAGTCCCACTTTCCCCACACCTCCCACTTTAAGTCACTGAAGCTATCGCGCTAGGCTGCAGTGAGGAAAGGGGAGAGGAGACACGGATGGATCTTGAAATTTTAAAGTGCACCAAGATTAGCCTCAAACACTCAAATAAGAAACTTCTATTAACCCAAAGCAGCTAGCAATTTATGAAATCAGAGCAAAATGCCACTAAGAGCTGCTCCAAAAGAGGGAGACGGTACATAAAACCTGGGAGGAAGACAGTGACTGGAAAATAATGGTACTTCACTGTCATATTCCAAACAGTAGAGACTTTGCAATAAAGTGATTTCACAATATTCAATGTTCATTTTATTATACCTATCTGCGTATGTGTCTAATGTTTCCAATAAAACTGTAGACATTTTAAAGTCAGGAATTAGATTTTGTACAACTTTTTCTCCTTAGAGTCTAAAATATATATAAAGAGTGTTCAATACATATTGTTGATTGAAAATAAAGAATCAAATCTGGATAATTAGAAAATAAGTTATTAAAGACAGTAAAATACAATAGTAGAAATAGATGCAAAGTGCATAAATCCTTCTCATTTTCTATGTGTTGAGTGAAGGGGCAGCTGACTATAAAGAAGCATATTTGACTCTGTCATCATTTTGAAGCAACTAAAGATTAAGATTGGAGCATTTGTAATCACATGGGCAAAGGGTTAACTCCCTGTTCTGTTACTTCTTAGCTGCGTCGTCTTTGAGAAGTTGCCTCATTCATTAAAAAAAAAAAAAAAAAAAAAAGAGTAAGATCTAGACTATCATCCTTAATTATTCTCCAAGGTATAAAATTCTACTAATCCATGAAAATTAATATACAGCAAGATGCAGCTAAAGGAATGACCACAGTCACAGCCTGTAAAAACTATATCAAGGGTTCCACTTGGCATGTACCGACTGCATATAAACAAATGGCAGAAGTTAAACTTTCAAATGTTAGGTTTGACTCCTCTGGGTTAAAAGCAAGATGCAACAGTTTTCCTTGGCTCACTGAGTTCTCCACGCAGCATTCCTTTTTTCGAATAATAGGGTTTTTTCTAATTTTTAAAAACACAGTCTACAAGATTCAGCAGGTTTCAGGCTTATGTTATGGAATTAAATGCAGACCAAGGAGATCAGCCTCACCCCTATCCCAGTGCAGACGGAGACAAGCCAGGTAACATAAGCAAAGGAACAAGTTGTCATCTGTGTATTCTAAGTGCATCTTCTGTCTGTTGTTGATGACACTAGGCACAGCAAAGCATAAAAACAATCATCTAAAATTAGCAGGGAGCATCATCTTACAATAGAAAAACATTCAGAGCCTCATTTACACCACAAAAACAAACAGCTAGATTCAGCCATCTGCTGGGCAGTTCAAGCAAACTTTTAATTATTGGAAAACATAAGTAATTGGGAAAGATAAATCATTATACCTCAATAAGAGTACAAAGATGACACTAATCCTCTGCAAGAAGTTCATCAAAATGATCTAAAAACTAAAGTTTATAATGGAAATAGAGCTTGTTTTCATAGTAAAGTGAATTCCTTTCAACACTTTCAGATCAATCATTCCAATACAAAAGATACTAGGAACAAAATAACATTATGACAGTAAGGAATTAATACAATGTTGGCTTGCCTCATTTTTCATTTCAACATGCCTTTTACTATTGGAGCTCTCCAACCACTATGTGGGACATAAAACCCTGACCTCAGAGGTTTCACCAGGACGCTCAAAAGGATGCCTGATAAACTATACCAACAATGAGACAGTTATATAGGTAGAGATATAAAGACATAAACGTGGCACTATGAGAGACTAGAAGGTTGTGAAAGAATTTCCAGAAGATGTGATTTTCTGCAAGACACTGATGAATGAGAAGGCACTGTTAGGTCTAAAGGAAGGAAAGCATTTCTGTAGAGGGAATGTCAGAGCCAAGGAACAAAGGGAGTCCTTGGCAAACATGACCTGCTGGGAAGGTATGGGAGAAAAGATAAAATCAGAAAGAAAGGTTATGGTCAGTGGATGAGGAAGTTCAGCATAACGTTTACTGAAGCATTTGAACTTTATGCTGAAGAAAGTAAGGAGTTACCAAAGATTGCATCAAAATGTAGTTCTATGTATGGAGGAAAAATGCCTTTCTATCCTCCTAGGTTCTGTGGGTGGGCCTAAGAGTTATATTGACATAAAACGTCTTAAGAGCAAAAAAATAATGTCCAAATTTTATTTAATATTTTTATGTGCACTTGGAGTCTTCAAAAGGAATATGAAGACCCAAAGAAGTTATTAGGCCCCAAAGCTTATATACCTTTCTAAACATAGCATGATAAATTATGGGGGTGTGATAAGATGGAACAGCTTGGGCAGGGGCAGTAAACTGTGGGATGGTGACTAGGAAGCATATGGGGGAAACTAATATAAACAACGATTATTTTAATAGATTTATTTGTATATATTTTGACTCCCAGTCTTGGTGATAAGAATACCCTTCTCTTCCTGGTAGAGGAAATGCAACTTTCTCATGGGAAGTTTTATGACTTGCTTTTAATTAGAAAGTGGGAGGTCACAGAGACCTTCCTGAATCTGTAATTTCTTAGGTGCCTTCAGCTCAAAGTACTCAGTATACCAAAGCAGCATATTTTGGTGTAGCATGCTCTGAACCCCTTCATAGTTGAAACTACTCCCAAATAAGCATTACTTCAAAACAGCACAGATATGAATTCCTTGCATTACCATTACATATAGAAATAAGGTTCAAAGAGATTAAGGGAGTTATTACTTATTTAAAGCTATTGAAAGTGATGAGTACCTGCCCCACTCCCTGAGCCCAGTCTGGTTTATGTGATCTCATTATCCACATTCTTAGAAGAAAATGAATAAATAAAAATGTTTCCTGAAGGTTGTAGGTTCTCTTATGAGAGTTAAAGGGTAAGGCTCAATGAACTTAGAACAGGAGGAAATCTCATATACCAATCACAGAGACATTTTTAGAGAAGACAAACTGAAATTGAAATTTAGGAAGTTTTATTGTACTTAAGAATATTCTCAGAATCTGTATTGTCTTCTCCAGTGCAAATCATTAGCATAACTAGACTTTATGTACATACAACATTCCACACACAAACAACCATGCACAAACACATGACTAAGTCAGAATTGGGAGTCTACAAGGCTAATATTTCCCCTTTAACTATCACTGAAGAAGAAAACATATCTGAATACGAACCTTTATGAAATACAGTATAATCAGATCTTAATCTTTTTATTTTACTTTTACTTATTTAAAGAATGCTAGATATCAACAGTCAGCAATATGTTCATCTTGACAAAAGCAGCTTAAATTATATGGGAAAAATGTCTAGATCACCAAAGTAAGATGATTCTCCCTATCAAATTCATATGTGTCAAAACTCTGTTCACATACAAATGTATCAGAAACCTAGGCTGATTATACTGAAACTTCTGTGCCTATTAAAATACCTGAAAACACCTGTTATGATATCTGGTAAATAATAGCTAATCAATAAATGTTAGTGTCTTTTCTTCATTTCTTGATATTGTTCATGTCATCCATTATCAAATTAAAATGAATTTCTACTTTTACATATTGGAGCTCCATATTCTGGACGTTGCCCCCCATCTTTTTTTCTTTTGCTGTAATGTGAAACCAATTTCCTATAAACTCCACTAATGCAAAGATTATCTTCTTCTGTTTTGTTCAATGCTGTATCATCAGCACTTAGAACCATGATTGGTAAGTAGATGCTCAATAAATAATTGTTGGGCATATGAAACAACAGCCCCAGGTACCAAAGTTGCTTGCTGCTTTTAAAGTTTAAAACTGCTTCCAAATGGGATCTCCTAGAGGAATAAACATAAGAGTTTGAAGGGACTCAAAAAAAAAGAAAAGGAAACGGGGACAAAAATGTCCAGAATGTAATATGGCTCCAGCATAGAGAAAAGACACAACTATTTCACACTGAAACATTCCCAAGATTATTAAGCACAGTTATACTTGTGTGGATGCCTTAATATATCTTTTATCTTCTCATAAGAAATGAGATAAGGAGGAGGGGTTATAAATTTCAATGCTAGAAATATCTGAGCAACTCAGGGATTAAGCAATAGACGAAAACAGTGTTAATAAAAAACACTAATTGTGATCATTTATTACATCAAATGAGTGTGTGTGTGTTTGTGATGACTATAAGAACAATCAACTTGCTAACTATTTAAATTCTCACAATTGCCTGTACCATAAAAGGAAGGAAATAAACGTGCGGTCATATCTTTCCCAGGTAAAATCCATTTCATAATACAATCACCAAAATATGAACATTATAAACTAATTCACAGCAGTAGTTTCTATCTAGTCAAAAGATAAAATCTAAAAAGCAGTCAATTCTAAAAAGCTCACAAATCACAATACCTGATTTAAGAATGGGTTTCTGTGCATACTGCATATATACCCTCATTTGAAGGAGTACAGTTACATGTATAACTTCCAGCTGTGTTAATGGGAACACTAAGTACCAGTTCCCACAGAGTGAAGATTACAACATAGTGTTGAGTACTTGTGCTACTTTGAATGTTAGCTACATTGTGGGTAACCAGTTAGAGAGGTACGATTGTGTAAAACTGTAGGATGAAAAGAAGAGATTTAAAATAAAACGAGGAAATGTGAAACGCAAATGAATGGATGGATTGGACGGTATTTGATGTCTAACAATATATTGAGTGAATGATGTTTAGTGTCTGAACAAGAGAACACGTTCTTAGTTTTCTACAGGATAGATTAGACCAACTAAACAGTGTCCATCTCTCTTTGGCTAAGGATGGCATCTGTAGCATGCAAACTGGAATCAAGTTGTGGGGTTTTTTTTCTTCAAGACATGAGATCATCCATACAAACTGAGGGGAAAAACGCCTTACGATATATGTGAATGATTTATGCTTTCAAATGATACTGAGGACCTACTATGTATTAGTTATATGCCTCCTAGCCATTTGCTACTGGAAGATTTTGCCCAGTTCTTGGCTGAGGGTGTCTCAGGATAGATCATTCTTCCTCCACTGAGTGCCCCCAAACTTAGTTGCAAGGTTCTGTGCTACGTATGGAAACGGCTCCTGTCTGGGCACTTCATTATTTCATTTGGGCCAAGAGAATTCACTGAATTCTGGGGACTATGACAAGCTGATTGGTTATGTTTTTACAGTGGAAAGAAGACATTTGCCAGGCTTTTGGCAAATTTTTTAAAGAGCACTAATGCAGGGCCTCCGTAACCTCTTAGCCTTGTTGCCACTCCTTCGGATCCTCTATCACTTCTCACTGTACAGTCCTAAACCCGGCTACCAGTGACTTAAGCAAGCCTGAAACCCAGAAGTCGCTGTAAACGGCATACATTTCCTTGTTCCCTGAAACATTACTCGCAAACCAATCAAATCCACCTCAAGTCTTGTCAAGTTTTCCTCTAAATAGATACCAGGCACCTCTCTAAATTTTATCATAATACTCAAGTCAAAGTGTCATCATCTCTCACCTTGAAAAGTTCTCATTCTTCTCCCCTTATTCATTCTGGGTCCCATTTACAGCAGGAGTGATATCTCTATGACTCCACTGTTCTCTGATTCTTTCTTGTCCAACCACAGAGCATTTTTCACATGTTCTTCTCTCTGGCAGAAACACCTCTGTCTGCTCCTTATTCATTCAAATGTTACTCATTTTCTTAATCTCTGCTTAAGTTCCTCGGGAAAATCTTTTTAGATACCATGTTTCTCCAGTAGAAGCTTTCAAACATGGCATAGGATCTTTCACATTTTGTAACTTTTTAGTCTATTTCTGTAATTTATTGATTAAAGTTTGTAGCAAACATTTTGGTTCTTTCTCAGCATCTGTGTAATCTATATATAGTTTAAGCCAATCATCATTATTCCTTCCCTCTATCCCAATGATGGATAAAATGGTGTGTGTGTGTGTGTGTGTGTGTGTGTGTGTGTGTGTGTGTGTGTGTGTGTGTGTGGCCTATGAGATATAAGAAGAAAACTAAACTGACAGGGGACTTCTGAGAATCTTGTCTTCACTGTCTGTAGACAAAAGGAGAGACAGTCTTCTTTTTCCTCTGGACACTTTGAGTTTAGGTATAGTCTCTGAAAGTGCATTAGACAGACTGTAACCAGCGTGAGGATGAAGCCAACACCAAAGGTGGCAGAGTAGATGTCACTGAGCCATTTTATCATTTAACCTCAAACCCTTCCCTACATCTATACTAACAATTTTATGAGTTAATAATTTTCTAATTATTAAACCACTTTCTTTGGGACCTACAGGCAAAAGCACCAAACTATGTAATATCTGTCTCAGTTTTATATTGTAAGATCCATGAAGCAGACCCCACAACTGCTTTTATTCATCACTTTAATATTAGCATCTGAAAAAAAAAAAAGGTTCTGAAGAACCTAGGAGCAGGACAGGAATAAAGACGCAGATGTAGAGAATGGACTTGAGGACACGGAGAGGGGGAAGGGTAAGCTGGGACGAAGTAAGAGAGTGGCATGGACATATATACACTACCAAATGTAAAACAGATAGCTAGTGGGAAGCAGAAGCATAGCACAGGGAGATCAGCTCGGTGCTATGTGACCACCTAGAGGGGTGGGATAGGGAGGGTTGGAGGGAGACGCAAGATGGAGGCAATATGAGGATATATGTATACGTATAGCTGATTCACTTTATATACAGCAGAAACTAACACACCATTGTAAGCCAATTATACTCCAATAAAGATGTTAAAAAAATATATTAGCATCTAGCTTAGTGCCTGGTATATAGTTTGCACTCATTAAATTTTACTTGAATGAATGGATAAATGAATTTTTCTGAAACAGTTTATGGAAATACTGATTTTATTTCCTTCTAGCTGCCTATTCTTATTATCTTTGTGGGCAGTTCCTTCTGTTTCTCAAAAAGTATAGTTTTACCCTGGTCATTTCCCTATGATAGAGGCTATATTTATATCTGTCCCTCTGAAGTACGGTACTTTGTATTAGGTAAAAGCCTTTTGCTACTATCTGGCCAGACAGAGAAGAATAGATATATCATTTCTCTCATTCTACAGAGGCCAGCGTTTTATAAATAAAATTGTGGATGAGAATTACCGTGAAGCCTTTGAAAAGTATTGTATATTCACAGTTGCAGCATCCTTCAAAATTCTGGGTTGGGAGATCTGGTGTGATTTATACACAGGCATATTTACTTTTTCAGCGCTCTATCAAGTAATTCTGATATGCTTCCAGGGATTAGATCCATTGCTCCATATACTAAACTTTGGTGAATTCAACTTAAATTTGCATTAAAATTTAAGCGAAACTATTACATTAACTGCTCACTCTAAATTTCTTATAGCTTGGAGAAAGAACATCATTGTCTCTTCAAGAATTGACAGATCACAGAGAAAACATAAATAGGCTTTGTTGTGTAGAGTGTGAGCACTCAATTATGGATTAATGAGAGGAGTTTCTAAGAAGGTAAATTTTGTACAACTATAAAGAAAGAGATATTTCCCTCATTTGTTTCCTCTTCTCTTGGTAACTGAACCTTGATTTCTTCTCAGAGACCTGTCCCAGCACTTTCAGCCCATAAGGTATGAGGAGGGAAAATCAAACCTTAAGGCAAAGGCAGATGTGTACTTGTTGAAATAAACCAAAGCACCCCATTCCTTTCTCCAGAATGATGGGCTTAGTGACATGCATATGATCTGGATATAGCCAATGACATTCAAGATGAATTTTGCTAGGAATGCTCAAACAGTGGTTGGCACTGTTTCCTGAAGTTTTTGAAGAGAAGCCATTGTGAGATCCTAGGGCAAGAGCAACTATTTTATGAATTTAGAGAAGAAAGCCTGTCTGCTAGCAATGAAGCAGAACTGGGAGACCATGAGTAAGGAACAAGGGCCCAATGACATTGTTTTTCATCTCTATATTCTGCCATGCCTGAAGCCTTTGCACTTTTCATTTAGTTGGGGCAATAAATCACCATTTTATTTAGGACAGTTTAGATCAGGTTTTCTGTTACTTGGAGCAGAGTCATAACTCACCATAACTGTAGCAGGGAGGAAGAACTTTTTATTAAGCATATTCACACAGAAGGTAGATCCCTAGGAGGTATCAAGTTTCTCAGCATTAAAAAAAATCATATTCTAGCATTAGGCAATTACATAAAAGGGATGATTTAAAATGGACCAAGCATCAGAATGGTGATTGGTCTTGATGACATTTATAAGGCTTACAAGCCAAGGGGTGATGCCAGGAAGGAAGAAGTCAAAAAGGAGAAAGAAAGGAATTTTAAGGGTATATCCTTTGGCCCTGGGCCATTTGGCTGATTCTGCTATTGCTGAGAGGCTGTTGTAAATAACAGATACTTAAGGCAAGCACATTATATGCCAGCCAATGCTGGCACTAAGTGATTTGAATGGACTGATCTGGTCTGAGTCAACTTAAGACCAAAGCTAACTGGTTTACTACTCAAACTGCTCTATGTGCCTAACAGGGTATGATGCTTCACACAGACCATGCTGGATCAGCAGAAATTACTAATGATTTTGGCAGCTAACAAATTCTGTGAGGTAATAACAAAGACTATAGCTTTAAATAGCTTGGTGGAAAAATGCAATGGGGCAGAAGGGAATTGCAATGGGCTCCTTGAATTGTTCTGTTGATGTTACTGAGCAAATATAGCTTCTTGAGTTGCTTTTGCTTCATCAAAATCATGATACTCTTGAGCGTTGGCAAGGAAATATCAGGTAATGAGAATGCAGTGAACATGCCTTTCATCAGCTGAAAATCTTTAATTGTAATTGCAGCATGTAATGGTGTAATTAGTTGTCTAAGTAACAGGATAGGCTCAAATCTTTGCTAGCATTTCACACACACAAAAGAAAGACCATTAAGTTTCCACAAACCTTTCTTCAAATGAAATGAAGGGCAGGTGAAGATGGGAAGGGATTCACTTTTAACCCGATGAACTGAGCAACCTCACAACTAGAAATGATAAGAGATTATATTAAAGTAAAGAAAATAAATTATGTTACTAGATAAGTGTGGGCTTTAAAGAAACCACATACAGCAGTAAATAAAAGCACCATGTTTAAAGACACTTAAAGCACTGTACACACACACACACACACACACACACACACACACACATATTGTTTGCTTCCTGTATCCTAGACACAACCTTGAAAGACAGGTATTATTATCCCCATTTTACATATATGGAAACTGGAGCTCACAGAGTCTGAACAATGCACTTAGGGTTACACGGCTAGTGTGCTGCAAGAAAATGCTGTAATTTGTTAGTAGGACAAAATCTGGGTCTTTGAGACTTCAGAGTCCATTATCTTGCCCCTAGAATAAGCTGCCTTTTATTCTTCAAACTCAGAACGTCAGTTCCCAAATTTCTGTATGTATAAGAATTATAGCAAAGTTTGTTAAAATGTTAGTTCCCACGTGAGAGAGATCTGAGTTGGTAGATTATGGAGGAAGCCAAGAAATTTGCAGTTTTAAACTAATTCCTCAGGGATTTTTGAAGTAGGCATTCCTCAGACCACATGGTCTAGTATGTGTTTTGCAGAACCCTGTGTGACAGAGGCCTGGAAATTTTTATACAGGGAAATCCTCTGATGAGGATTCTAAGAGTATCTTGTTGACAAAGTGCAACATGTAAAAATCACAGACTTACATTTAATCAGAACCAGTCACATAAAAATCTCTAGGCTTCGCAGAGTTAAGTTAAAAAAAGAATGTGGGGTATCGATCACTAAACTCAAATTGGATTTGTAACACCAGGACTGTTAGGAAAACAGTTTTTCCATCCTTCCCTGTTACAGTGGAGATGATTCTAGAATGAGTAGGTTGAATACAAGAAAATATGTTTCTTCATTATGCAAAGAGTGCTCTAGGCAACTGTAGTTGATAGATGGGATAGTGGATCTTTCCTTTGTGTTCTCTCCATATGAAAGTAATCCTATACTCTCTTTTAAACATATTATAGAAAATAGAAAGGAGAATAAAACTAACAAAATCTATTTTTCTAAATTGAATGGCCAGAAAAGCCCCACTTGCTTTGCCTATCAAAATGGTATCACTGGATCACTGCCAAATCCAAATCAGAAACTATATGAATGATTGTGCTTAGATAATAGTCTCTTTTAGTAAAATATAAAGCTGCTCTTCACAAAACTCTTATCATGAGTTTCCAAACACAATAAATCCTAGTTTTCTAAAATAGATGTTTTATTTTGGAACCAATTTTGCCTTAATTTTACCATTGTCTACTCAAGAATTATATCAGTGAAACTCATATGCCTTTCAATATCATTGTGTAAATTCTACTGTCTACTTAGTAATTCTGCCAAAGTCATTAATTTTGACAGGACAATTTATGTATCAGAAGGGTTTGTTTTTTAAACTGCTTGTCCCTCAAAGATTTTTTTTTTCCTAAATAAACATAAGCATTCCACTTTATTCAAGAAATACAAATGTGTTATTAAAATTTTACTCATAAAAATATTTACATAGATCTATTTGGTATGGTAGAAAGTATGTATTGTTTTAGCCATATTTAACCCTCCTGACATTTTGGATTTAACCTGTGTAGGAAAGGGGGAGGTTTCAAGCAGTGAGGAATGGCTGAAACTGGGAAGGAAAAAAGGAGGAAGTCGGGGAACAGCAAAGCTTTTTGCTTTCTCTGGGCTTTTCTGTTAGTTGACTTAACATAGCAGAAATCAAATATCCAGTATACTCATTCATTATACTATTTCAATCTCTGCCTCTCTGCCTCAGTTGTTCTACTCTGAGAATTATCATTTTCAAATTATTTGGTCTGAATAAAGACTTATAAGCCAGTTAAAACAACCTTCTCTATCTTGCATTTCAGCTGTGGAGTAATGAAAACAATGAATATAGCTTTCTGTAAAGTTAGGTTTGAATCTTGACTCTTCCACTGGGGGAGTTTGGGGGAGTTACTTAACCTCATGCTTCAGTTTCCTCACCTGTAAAATGAGGATAATAATGCCTATTCCCAAGAGTTGCTTTAAAGATAAAATATAAAATGTGAAATGAAAAAGAAGTTACAACTGTCACCATAGAAGTACAAAAGATAAGACACTACTACTAACAGCTATATGCCAATAAAAAGGCCAACCTAGAAAAAATGCACAAATTCTTAGAAAGGTACAATCTCTCACAACTGAACCAGGAGAAAAGAAAATATGAACAGACCAATTACCAGTAATGAAACAATCGGTAATTTAACAACTGCCAACAAACAAAAGTCCAGGACCAGATGGCTTCACAGATGAATTCTACCAAACATTTAGAAAAGAGTTAACGCCCATCCTTCTGAAACTGTTTCAAAAAATTGCAGAGTAAGCTACACTTCCAAATTCATTCTATGACACCAGCATCACCCTGATACAAAAACCAGACAAAGATATCACACACACACACACACACACACTCACACACACACACACACACACACAAAACTACAGGGCAATATCACTGATGAACAACATATCACTGAGGATGCAAAAATTCTCAAAACAAATACTAACAAACTGAATCCAACAATACATTAAAAGGATTCTACACCATAAACAAGTGGAATTTATTCCAGGAATGCAAGGATTTTTCAATACCCAAAAGCCAATCAATGTGATATACCACATTAACAAATAGAAATATAAAAATCATATGAATATTTTAGCAGATGCAGAAAAAGCTTTTGATAACATTCAACATCTATTTATGATAAAAACTGTCCAGAAACTGGCAGAGAAGGAACATACCTCAACATAATAAAGGCCATTTAACACAAACCCACAGCTAACATCCTACTTGAAGGTGAAAAGATGAAAACATTTTCTCTAAGATCAGGAACAAGACAAGGATGTCCTGTCTTGCCCCTTTATTCAACATAATTTTGAAAATCTTAGCCACAGCAATCAGAGAAGAAAAGAAATAAAAGGAATCCAAATTGGAAAGGAAGGAGAAAAAGTCATTGTTTGCAGATGAATGTAGTAAGGTTGCAGGATACAAAATTAATATTAAAATACAATATATACAAAATATATACAAAATATATACAAAATTAATATACATATATTAATATGTTGCATTTCTATACACTAACAATGAACTGTCAGAAGAGAAATTAAGGAAACATTCTCATTTATTATTGTTTCATAAAAAATAAAATACAGAGTCCCTCCCATCAAGCCTCTTAGATAGCCTCATCCACCAGAGGGCAGACAGCAGTGGAAAGAAGAAATACAACACTGCAGCCTGTGGAACAAAAACCACATTCACAGAAAGACAGACAAGATGAAAAGGCTGAGGGCTATATACCAGATGAACAAACAAGATAAAACCACAGAAAAACAGCTAAATGAAGCGGAGATAGACAACCTTCCAGAAAAAGAATTCAGAATAATGTTAGTGAAGATGATCCAGGACCTTGGAAAAAGAATGGAGGCAAAGATCGAGAAGATGAAAGAAATGTTTCACAAACACCTAGAAGAATTAAAGAACAAAGAAACAGAGATGAACAATACAATAACTGAAATGAAAACTACACTAGAAGGAATCAATAGCAGAATAACTGAGGCAGAAGAATGGACAAGTGACCTGGAAGACAGAATGGTGGAATTCACTGCTGTGGAACAGAATAAAGAAAAAAAGAATGAAAAGAAATGAAGACAGCCTAAGAGACCTCTGGGACAACATTAAACGCAACAACACTCGCATTCTAGGGGTCCGAGAAGAAGAAGAGATAGAGAAAGGACCAGAGAAAGTACTTGAAGAGATTATAGTTGAAAACTTCCCTAACATGGGAAAGGAAAGAGCCACCCAAGTCCAGGAAGTACAGAGAGTCCCATACAGGATAAACCCAAAGAAAAACACGCCAAGACACATAGTAATCAAACTGGCAAAAATTGAAGCCAAAGAAAAATTACTGAAAGCAGCAAGGGGAAAATGACAAATAACATACAAGGGAACTCCCATAAGGTTAACAGCTGATTTCTCAGCAGAAACACTACAAGCCAGAAGGGAGTGGCATGATATACTTAAAGTGATGAAAGGGAAGAACCTACAACCAGATTACTCTACCCGGCAAGGATCTCATTCAGATTCGATGGAGAAATCAAAAGCTTTACAGACAAGCAAAAGTTAGAGAATTCAGCACCACCAACCCAGGTCTACAAAAAATGCTAAAGGAACTTCTCTAAGTGGGAAACACAACAGAAAAAAAGGACCTAAAAAAGCAAACCCAAAACAATTAAGAAAATGGTCACAGGAACATACATAACGATAATTACCTTAAACGTGAATGGATTAAAAGATCCAACCAAAAGACACAGGCTTTCTGAATGGATACAAAAACAAGACCCATATATATGCTGTCTAAAAGAGACTGACTTCAGACCTAGGGACACACACAGACTGAAAGTGAGGGGATGGAAAAAGATATTCCATGCAAATGGAAATCAAAAGAAAGCTGGAGTAGTATTACTCTTATCAGATAAAATAGACTTTAAAATGAAGAATGTTACAAGAGACAAGGAAGGACACTACATAATGATCAAGGGATCAATCCAAGAAGATATAACAATTATAAAAATATATGCACCCAACATAGGAGCACCTCAATACGTAAGGCAACTGCTAACAGCTATAAAAGTGGAAATCGACAGTAACACAATAGTGGTGGGGGACTTTAACACCTCACTTACACCAATGGACACATCATCCAAACTGAAAATAAATAAAGAAACAGAAGTTTTAAATGACACAATAGACAAGATAGATTTAATTGATATTTATAGGACATTCCATCCAAAAACAGCAGATTACACTTTCTTCTCAACTGCACACAGAACATTCTCCAGGATAGATCACATCTTCAGTCACAGATCAAGCCTCAGTAAATTTAAGAAAATTGAAATCATTCAAGCATCTTTTCTGACCACAACGCTATGAGATTAGAAATCAATTACAGGGGAAAAAAAGGAAAAACCACAAACACATGGAGGCTAAACAATATGTTACTAAATAACCAAGAGATCACTGAAGAAATCAAAGAGGAAATCAAAAAATACCTAGAGAAAAATAACAATGAAAACACGACGATCCAAAACCTACGGGATGCAGCAAAAGCAGTTCTAAGATGGAAATTTATAGCTATACAAGCCTGCCTCAAGAAACAAGAAAAATCTAAAATAAACCAGCTAAACTTACACCTAAAGGAACTAGAGAAAGAAGAACAAACAAAACCCAAAGTTAGCCGAAGGAAAGAAATCATAAAGATCAGAGCAGAAATAAATGAAATAGAAACAAAGAAAACAACAGTAAACATCAATAAAACTAAAAGCTGGTTCTTTGAGAAGATAAACAAAATTGATAAACCATTAGCCAGACTCATCAAGAAAAAGAGGGAGAGGACTCAAATCAATAAAATTAGAAATGAAAAAGGAGAAGTTACAAGAGACACCACAGAAATACAGAGCATCATAAGAGACTGCTACAAGCAATTCTACACCAATAAATGCACAACCTGGAAGAAATGGACAAATTCTTAGAAAGGTATAACCTTCCAAGACTGAACCAGCAAGAAACAGAAAATATGAACAGACCACTCCCAAGTAATGAATTTGAAACTGTGATTAAAAATCTTCCAACAAACCAAAGTCCAGAACCAGATGGCTTCTAGGGGAATTCTCTCAAACATTTAGAGAAGAGCTAATACCCAGCCTTCTCAAACTCTTCCAAAAAACTGCAGAGGAAGGAACACTCTCCAACTCATTCTATGAGACCACCATCACCCTGATACCAAAACCAGATAAAGATACTACAAAAAAAGAAAATTACAGACCAATATCACTGATGACTATAGATGCAAAAATCCTCAATGAAATACTAGCAAACAGAATCCAACAACACATTAAAAGGATCATACACCATGATCAAGTGGGATTTATCCCAGGGATGCAAGGATTCTTCAATATACACAAATCAATCAACGTGATACACCATATTAACAAATTGAAGAATAAAAACCATATGATCATCTCAGTAGATGCAGAAAAAGCTTTTGAAAAAATTCAACACCAATTTATGATAAAAAGTCTCCAGAAAGTGGGCATAGAGGGAACCTACCTCAACATAATAAAGGCCATGTATGACAAACCCACAGCCAACATCATCTTCAATGGTGAAAAACTGAAAGCATTTCCTGTAAGATCAGGAACAAGACAAGGATGTCCACTCTCACCACTATTATTCAACATAGTATTGGAAGTCCTACGTGTGGCAATCAGAGAAGAAAAAGAAATAAAAGGAATACAAATTGGAAAAGAAGAAGTAAAACTGTCTCTGTTTGCAGATGACATGATACTATACATAGAGAATCCTAAAAATGCCACCAGAAAACTACTAGAGCTAATCAATGAATTTGGTAAAGTTGCAGGATACAAAATTAATGCACAGAAATCTCTTGCATTCCTATACACTAATGATGAAAAATCGGAAAGAGAAATTAGGGCAACACTCCCGTTTACCATTGCAACAAAGACAAAAAAACACCTGGGAATAAACCTACCTAGGGAGACAAAAGACCTGTATGCAGAAAACTATAAGACACTGATGAAAGAAATTAAAGATGATACCAACAGATGGAGAGATATACCATGTTGTTGGATTGGAAGAATCAATATTGTGAAAATGACTATACTACCCAAAGCAATCTACATGTTCAATGCAATCCCTATCAAATCACCAATGGCATTTTTTACGGAACTAGAACAAATCATCTTAAAATTTGTATGGAGACACAAAAGACCCTGAATAGCCAAAGCAGTCTTGAGGGGAAAAAACGGAGATGGAGGAATCAGACTCCCTGACTTCAGACTATACTACAAAGCTATAGTAATCAAGACAATATGGTACTGGCACAAAAACAGAAACATAGATCAATGGAACAAGACAGAAAGCCCAGAGATAAACCTACGCACTTATGGTAAACTAATCTATGACAAAGGAGGCAAAGATAGTCAATGGAGAAAAGACAGTCTCTTCAATATGTGGTGCTGATAAAATTGGACAGCTACATGTAAAATAATGAAATTAGAAACACTCCCTAACACCATACACAAAAGCAAACTCAAAATGGATTAGAGACCTAAATGTAAGATGGGACACTATAAAACTCTTAGAGGAAAACATAGGAAGAACACTCTTGGACATAAATCACAGCAGGATCTTTTGTGATCCACCTCCTAGAGTAATGGAAATAAAAACAAAAATAAACAAATGGGACCTAATGAAACTTCAAAGCTTTTGCACAGCAAAGGAAACCATAAACAAGAAAAAGACAACCCTCAGAATAGGAGAAAATATTTGCAACCAAATCAATGGACAAAAGATTAATCTCCAAAATATATAAACAGCTCATGCAGCTCAATATTAAAGAAACAAACAACCGCATCCAAAAATGAGCAGAAGATCTAAATAGACATTTCTCCAAAGGAGACATACAGATGGCCAAGAAGCACATGAAAAGCTGCTCAACATCACTAATTATTAGAGAAATGCAAATCAAAACTACAATGAGGTATCACCTCACACCAGTTAGAATGGGCATCATCAGAAAATCTACAAACAACAAATGCTGGAGAGAGTGTGGAGAAAAGGGAACCCTCTTGCACTGTTGGTGGGAATGTAAAATGATACAGCCACTATGGAGAACAGTATGGAGGTTCTTTAAAGAACTAAAAATAGAATTACCATATAATACACTAATCCCACTACTGGGCATATACCCAGAGAAAACCATAATTCAAAAGGACACCTGCACCCCAATAGTGCAGCACTATTTAGCCAGGTCATGGAAGCAACCTAAATGCCCATCGACAGATGAATGGATAAAGAAGCTGTGGTACATATATACAATGGAATATTACTCAGCCATAAAAGGGAACGAAACTGAGTCATTTGTTGAGATGTGGATGGACCGAGAGACTGTCATACAGAGTGAAGTAAGTCAGAAAGAGAAAAACAAATATCGCATATTAATGCATGTATGTGGAACCTAGAAAAATGGTACAGATGAACCAGTTTGCAGGGCAGAAATTCTCACACAGATGTAGAGAACAAACATATGGATACCAAGCAGGGAAAACTGCGGTGGGGTGGGGATGGTGGTGTGCTGAATTGGGCGATTGGGATTGACATGTATACACTGACGTTTATAAAAGTGATGACTAATAAGAACCTGCAGTATAAAAAAACAAACAAAAAACAACTAATACTAAACTTTTTTGGGGTTATTTGTATGGAAATATGTTAATATAAATGTTTCAGACATTACATGAAATTTCTAAAAATCTTATTTGTCCTGGTATAATGTTATAAGTCATAATTCTAGTTATTACTTTAAAATGTATATCTCAGAAATAACTAAATTTCCTTGTCAATTGTATTATCATGAACTTTAATCAAATATTTAACCATGGTCATTTTTAAGTCTTTTGTCATTTACAGAGTTCTGGGTGTACTCTGATGCTTTTGCAAAATGTTCCTGTAAAAGGGTTTCATCTTCAAGGAATTCATGGAGAAGACTCTGACAAGTACAGGTTTCTGGTAACTGACTATACTGCTGAACTGAATGAATAAGCATTTTCAGAGCTCTAATGGAAAACTGATGAATTCATAAAAGTGCTAACAACAGATCAAGACGAAAAAAAAAATTAATTACATGGGACTGAGTGAACTGATGAGAATGAGTATAATTTTTGTGACTTTGAATAAAAAAATGTTTTTGAATTAAAAAAAATCCCACAAGGACTCAGAGGCAAAAAATATACAAATCAATTTTCACTGTGAAGTAAAGGAGGTGTTGCAGTGGAGGATTACTGGACTGAATGTCAATATTATGACAGAGTATGAGTGTATTTTGTGCTTGGTAATTGCAATCATTGTTGCTTTTGTTGTGGTCATCCATTTATAATGCTTGGTGTCAGTTTATTTATCTCTTGTAAAAATAAAATACAGTGTGTGTGTGTGTGTGTGTGTGTGTGTGTGTGTGTGTGAAAAAAAGAAAAAGAAAAATACATAGAAATAAACCAACCTAAGGAGGCAAAAGACCTGTAGTCCAAAAACTTTAAGACACTGATGAAACAAACTGAAGACAACACAAACAGATGGAAAGATATACTGTGTTCTTGGATTGGAAGAATAAATATTGTTAAAATGACCATACTACCCAAGGTGATCTACAGATTCAATGCAATCTCTATCAAAATACCAATGGCATTGTTCACAGAGACAGAAAAAATAATTTTAAAATTTTCATGGAAATACCCAAGACCCTGAGCAGCCAAAACAACCTTGAGAAAGAAGAACGGAGCTGAAGGAACCACGCTTGACTTCATACTATACTGCCAAGCTCCAGTAATCAAAACAGTATGGTACTGGCACAAAACCAAACACATAGATCAATGGAATAGGAGAGCCCAAAAATAAACCCATGCACTTATAGTTAATCTATGACATAGGAGGCAAGAATATACAATGTAAAAAGAAAGTCTCTTTTCAATAAGTGGTGCTGGGAAAACTGGGCAGCTACATGTAAGAGAATGAAATTAGAACATTCTCTAACACCATACACAAAAATAAACTCAAAATGAATTAAATACCTAAATGGAAGACTAGATACTATAAAACTTCTAGAGGAAAACATAGGTAGAACACTCTTTTTCATAAATCATAGCAATATGTTTTTGGATCTGTTTCCTAATGCAAAATAAATGAAAGCAAAAATAAACAAATGGGACCTAATTAAACTTAAAACCTTCTGCACAGCAAAGATAAACATCGGCAAAATGAAATGGAAGAATGGGAGAAAACATTTGCAAATGATATAACATATAAGGGATTAATATCCAACATATATAAACAGCTCATACAACTCAACATCAAAACAAAAAATAACCCTTTTAAAAAATTGGCAGAAGAACTGAATAGACATTTTTCCAAAGAGGGCATGCAAATGGCCAACAGGCACAGGAAAAGATGCTCAATGTTGCTAAGCGTCAGGTAAATGCAAATCAAAACCACAATGAAATAAGACTTCATACCTATCAGAATGGCTCTTATGAAAAAGAAGACAAATTCAAAATATTGGCAAGGATGTGGAGAAATGGGAACCCAATACATTATTGATGGGAATGTAAACTGGTGCAGCCACTGTGGAAAACAGTATGGAGGTTTCTCAAAAAACTAAAAATAGAATTACCATATGACCCAGCAATGCCACTCCAGGGTATATATCCAAAAATAACAAAAAAACACTAATTCAAGAAGTTGCATGCACCCCAGTGTTCATACTAGTGTTATTATAATTGTCAAGCTATGGAAACACTGTTTTTTTATTTGTTTGAAAAAAATCAAGTAAGACATTTCTTATTTAACTTTTCAGTACTCTAGTTTGAGAATCTAAGCTATAATATATTCTAGGGTTTTGGGTGTCTTCAAAAGGTGCTACAATGAGCATAAACATTAGAATCAGACCCAACGGGATTTCCCCCCCCCCTTGCTTTTTTTGGAATGCTATTTTCTTCCCTTTTTATTATTCCATTTTCCCCTCTATTTCTTTGGAAATTATATCCTCTATGTCTAATCTTTTAGTGTTACTCCTTGCTATTTTAACATTCAAAAGTTTATCTTTCTCTTGAACAATACAAAAAAAACAGTAAAAAACATTTTAATGCCAACAACTTTCCATCAAATTTACATGTAAATTTTTTACAGCATTTTCATCTATACTTTTTCCCTCCCCATAAATGAGACATTGTTATTGCTGCTGGTGGAGGTGGTATTTTGTGTTAGTTTAGAATATACTTCATGTTTATTTATATTTAGAGACATATTTACACTTATCTTTATTTACCAACATGCTTTCCATTTTACATCTTCCTTCTAGGATAAAAGTAATTCTGCTGAATTGCATATTTAGAATTTCATTTACCAAGGGTCTGTTGGCAGTAAGCTTAATTTTTATCTTTTGATATCTTTATTTTGCATCTGCTTTTGAAAGATAATTTTACTGGGTACTACTGGGGCCTAGAAATCTATGTTGGCAGTTTTTGCTGTGTGTGTGTGTGTGTGTGTGTGTGTGTGTGTGTGTGTTGCTCAGTACATTTAAGACACTATTCCACTGTCTTCCTATTTCCACTGTTGGAAAGTTTTAAACAATCACTGAATAGAATAGCTATTAGTCATTTGAAGGAAATCTGCCTGTTTCTTCTGGCAACTATTAAGATCTCTTTTTAGTTTTCGGCTGATTCACTTGTATGTCTGGATGTGAGTGTTATTTATATGTCTACTGAAATTCCCTGTGTTTGATTCTGCTTATTTATTTTTAAGCCTGGGTTAAATATGGAATTTTCCCAAGAACATTTATGCTTACTTCTCCCAGTTTCATATGTATACTCCCTATATAAGACTACTTTAAATTATTTTTCCATATAAGTATAATGTGAAAGTGGGCCAAAAATCAAATTTAGCTTGTGGTCACAAATTCTCAGTGGAGAACTCTCTTCCCCTTTATTCAATGCCAAGGTCAGGATATGTGAAGTTTTCTCCCAGGAACACTGTGAGCAATGGGTTTACTTCTTGTTCACTCTCATTGTGAGAGAAGCCTTCAGTCTTGGAGCCTTTAGTATAGCACATTTCCGGTTATTCTCCACAACTTGGGCATGCCCTAGATTTTAAATCCTATCTCCCACTCCACAAGAAATTTAAACTGGAAGCTCATACTATGGGCTCCTGAAACCCTCTCTGACAACCACTTCAGTTCTCAGGGCACCTACATCCATGGTGCATCTTCTGCATATTCCTTCATTTCAGAACAAAATTTATTTTGCAATCATTCTTTTATATATACATACATATATATATATATATATTCAAGCAGGTTTTTCCCTGCCTCCTTCACCCTCCTACTTATGAGATTTGTAGTTTTTCCCCTGACAGTTATTATGTTGATTCTGAAAGAACTGTGAGTCATATATATATATATACATATATATATTATATAAAATATATATATAATATATATATTTAATAATATAGTAAATTTGGTAAATCACTGAGATGTAGATATTTAGAGGCAGAAAATATTTTAGAGATTACCCGACCTAACAACCTCTGGGCAGTGCAGAGACTTGCTTAGTTATGCGTGGTGCCAGCTGCACTCTGAATTTGTAACTGTGTGAATATATTAATAAGGTCAATTTTATATTCCTTTCTGTACAAACCAAACCCAAAATATAAAGGTATATTTGCTATATTAATTTTTCACTTTTCTCTATTTCTAAACTTTTTTTGAACCAAAATTCAAACTAAACAAATAGCCCAAATAAGCTGTTGGTGGGAAACAGAAAAATGAAATCCCTCAGGGAGGTATTAGCTAAAATAGCTACCAAGAAAGCAAAATTTAGGTAGCAACAGTGAAGACTAGCAGCAGAAAAGCAGCTTCACAAAGGAAGCAAATATCACAGGGAGTGTCTGCATTTCTGACCAGCCAAGCGAAGGGGCCTAGGTGATAAGGTCTGAATTTCCCAAGTCCCAAGCATGTCAGGGGAATTGGGCAAGAGTTTGAAAGGCAGTAAACAAGCCAAGACTGAAATGTTATTCAGGGCCTATAAATAATTAAATTGCAACTATATACCATAGAGTCATGTATCAAGAATTTTCTAGAAGACTCCTCATTTCATACATTTTGATCCATTTTATATATTAACAGAAAACACCAGAAAATCCAATATTGCATATTTCCATTCCAAGAAAAGCTACTTCTAGAACACAGCAATTCATTCTCATACTACATATTCACTATGAGGCAAACAAACAAACAAATATGTGCACTGTTATCTGCAAAATTAGCAAACTTTAGAGAAGAATGTTAATGGCAGCAGTGATTACAAACTGCTTAAGTTCAGTGGCACTCATTTACCCATAAACATATGGAAAGGAAACTTAGGTAACTGATTGCATAATCTTAATGTGGGGAAGAGTTTTACAAGCAGAAATCATAAAGAAAAAATTGATAATTAGTCTATATTCAAAATAAAAAAAATCAAGATGTATATTGCCTCTAGTTTTAGTGAGACTAAATCATATCACAGCCATAGAGAACTAAAATATTTCTCATATTAATTGTCATTGTATATGAAATTCTTATAATCAGAGTCATTCATTTTATATCTATTAATGTGGTTCCATCTTGGGGTAGTGTTATATATTACTTTCTCATGTTAACATAAAATAACAAATGTATTTACCGGATTTTTCTACCAGTATTATTGTCAAAGTATAATATTCCAGATTTAAGATGAAGGCTTAGCTTAAAAAGTTAATAAATGATTTTGCATTTTATTCTATAACTTGTATCTTTATTTTATTTTTTCTAATTTTTTTTTTTTTTTTCCGGTACGCGGGGCTCTCACTGTTGTGGCCTCTCCCGTTGCGGAGCACAGGCGCCGGATGCGCAGGCTTACTGGCCATGGCTCACGGGCCCAGCCGCTCCGCAGCATGTGGGATCTTCCCAGACTGGGGCACGAACCCGTGTGCCCTGAATCGGCAGGCGGACTCTCAACCACTACGCCACCAGGGAAACGCTATTTTTTTCTAATTTTTAAGTAAAATTGATGCATTCAGAGTATATGTAATTAAGTTTTAGATATGTGGTAATATGTTGTGTTACCTTTAGGAAAAGACAAAGTAAGAAATAAGGATTAAAAATCAAAGCATGCCTATTTTACCTTTTTGACCAGCACTGTGAGATTTACTATATTCACATGGCTCTAAATAACAGTCTCCTATACCTAGTAGCTTATTAGCTAAACCAACCATGTGTTACCACATTCCTGAAGAAGCTCTGGAAGTTAGTGTAAAAACACTTGTTAGCTTGATTCTACTCTATTCAGGATAACACAATACTGCACTATTTTCTTTCAAGAAAAATAACATTGTTTTTATCATAATTATTCACTATTTTTGTCAAAACATTTTAAGTAACACAGTGAATGCAGTATACTCAACTAAAAAAAGTCAAAGAAATGCAAATCAAAAATGAGAAGCAATTTTTTAGCCATAATTTTAGCAAGATAGCATCAGAGATGCTCATAAATAGTCTTCTAAGTGTTAATCTTCCTGATGGGTATGCTCTGGGCTGTCTCCTCTTCATAAACTCTCTATAGAAACCTAACCTCATACATTCATATGGAATTTACGTATCAGTTTTATATCTCTTAATTCGAACCTGCTTCTAAAATCTAAACTCACATTTCCAGTTGAGAGATAACTGGGCAAGATAGCATTTCCAGTAGGTCTTAAATGTATCTCAACATTCACTTGCCCTACATAGAACTTTCTTTTACTCACAAACTCTTGGTTTCTTCCTTTCCATGTACCTCTACATAAAATTTAAGTCCTAGCATTTGTATTTTCTTTACTACCAACTTTGTCTCTGCCAGCCTCTTGACTTGGGTCTCTAGTTCTCTTGCTTCCTTCTCATCTATTTTCACATAACAATAAAAATGAGCTACTTAAAATATCAATACCACCATGTGAATCAAGTCATTTTCCTGCCAAATCAATCATTTATTACTCATTCACTGCATGGCCAATGATATCCAAGCTCCTTACTATGGCCTAGAAGGTCCTTTCTTATTACCTCTATCATATTCCTTCTCCCTCCAATGTATATATATTGCCTTCTTTTTGTGTCCTGACTTTAGAGCTTTTCGTTTGTTTTTGTTTTTTTAATACAGCTCTGACTGGATACTCTTCCTTTCTCTTTAAATGACCAGAGCCTTCTCATATTTATGTCTCACTTTAATGTCAGCTCATGAGAGAGGCTTTCCCTTTCTACCACCTATTTGATTCCTTATGATATGATAACATCACCATCTGTAATTGTCATATATGTTTGTTAGTTCACATGCCTGAGTCCCTTTTCCTCACTACGAGATGGTAAGAGATGGAAGAAGCCATGTCTATGTTGTTCATCAGTGACTCCTTAGCCTTGAACATATCAGAGTTTCAATAAATATTTGTTGATAGAATAAATAAATGAATTATAACATTAAATATAATTTGATATAAACCTTCTAAAAAGCAAACTTTGCTAAAAAAATTAGATTTTTAAAACATTTTAAACAGAAACTCAAATCTAGGCCTAGGGAGGGGGTTAATTCTACCTGTAGATGGTTTTGTTGTTGTTGCTATTTTCTGGTATCCAAATTAAATTTCTAAAAGATAAGTTTGAAAAGTTTATAATTACATTGAAAATAGTTTATTAAGAAATGTTAAAAAGTAGGATAAAAATCAACAGAATCACAACGAGTATTCCAAGAAACTCCCCAAAGGAAAATAGTTTGTGAGGAAAAGTTTGGAATAAAAAAGGCCAAAATGATAATAGAGGTTTATCTCTGCGTGGTGGTACTATGAGTTATTTTGCCCATCTCTTCCCATTTTATGCATATTTTAATATGGAAAAAGATGCTTTAAAATACATTTTTAACAAATTATATTTATTTATCTTGCTGATTTTGACTATTTAATCATATTGATTTTTCTTTTAGATAAAGAGAAATGTATTTTTTTTTAAATCTAACCAGATTGGTCTTGAAGGGTAAATAATAATTTTCCAAGCAGAGAATGAGGAAACACTTTTTTGGGTATTGCACAAGGAGAAGCACATTATACTTAAATACTAAAGATGCATTTCATATTTCATTAGAAGATGTAAAATGTGTTGGAGCAGTAATTTCTTAGCAAGCAGATGTTATTTCCAAACTACTGCCTTTACCTGGAACTAGAATTAGAAGAACTAGCAGGCGTTCCGGCTGTGATGTATGTCAACTGAATGGGCACTTAAATACTGTTTAAAACTTCTAAAACATTTGCAGCATCATTTGTAAATTGTAAGCAATAACAGGTGATCTGTGAAATAAGAATCCGATACATATAACAATATTTAAAATTTCTTTAGTGTGTCTTACTTTTCCAAATGCAGTATATCTTCCAGATGTACATTTTTACATTTTCACAATCATTTATTAGAATGAATCAATGGAAATTATATACTGTAGTTAACTAAAATACAAATGAATATGTTATACATTTATAACCTAGCATATACAATAATAATATATCTAATTTAAGATATAGCTATGATATTTATATATACATTATGTATAAATTATGTATTTTCTATATAGCAAGATAATACATATCTACATTGTATATATACATATGATTAAGGAGTTAGGGATATGCCCTTTCTATAGATAAGGAAACTGAGTCTAAGAAAACCTAAATAATATACTCATAGTCATTCTGCTAATAACTGGGATACCTCTTTCTTATGCTTTTCCTATTACCAAACCATTGGCTCCTATGTAAAAGATACATTGAGAATGAGCTTTGAAAATCATTACAGCTAGATGGATTTAACATTAGTAACAATAATGACATACTGTTTTTCTAATCTTTAATTATACCCCCTTAACAACTGTTCACCCTATTACCAGTGTTTCCTTGCCATTCTACCTACTAGATTGGCTGAAGCCCTGTTTTCTCCCCACAATTCTGATAGCTGAATTCTGTAAACTTATCCACTCTCACACCAATCCTCCATCCAATAACTGGAGGCAAATTATCTGAAACAGACCATTTGCAAGAATGTATATAATGATGGTTTTATTTAGATTTTAGAACTTTATCCTTGACTGTGGAATATACCTCTTTGTCTCCTATGTAATGAAAGTTAGGAATCATATAATTGCAGAAGATATTTAGAGTCCTTGACATCACAGTCTGGGTAAGTTTACCACTATAATCTCAAAGGGGTCCCTGTAACTCCTTTATTGTTTACCTGCAATGACACAAATTCTGAACTCTTTGATGGTAAATTCAAGGTCTTTTACTTTCTTAGTTCAGGCTACTGTAACAATATACCATAAGCCAGGTGGCTTATAAACAATAGAAATTTATTTCTCACTGTTCTGGAGCCTGAAAGTCCAAGAAAAGTGCCAGACTAATTGAGTTCTGGTGAGGACCCTCTTTCCTGGCTGAAGACTGCAAAATTTTCACTGTATTCTCACATGATGGAGAGCAGAGTAGAAGAAGCAAACTCTCTCTTGTGACTCTTAAAATGTCACTAATTCCATTCATGAGGGCTCCATCCTTATAATCTCATCTAATACCAATTTCCTCCTGAAGGCCTTCTTCCTAATACCATCACATTGAGAGGTAGGGTTTCAACATATGAATTTTAGGGGTCATAAACATTCAGACCATAACACTTTCCATCCTTCTGACTAGAAAAATTTTTCCACAGTTAAGGTATCAATATTTATTTGCTTAGTTACATTTCTAGCCACAATTCTTCCTTTATGGGGAGATGTGCAATACAGACTCAATCAAAGTTCCTTTCTCAGCTTAAAAAGTTTCCCATTCTCATTTTGTGCCTAAAGACAGAATAATGGGTTTCAGTTACTTGATATACAGCTCCTTAAAAAAAAAAAAAAAAATTTCAAAATGCAAAAGAAAACACTGCATCAACTAAAGACTGATCAAGATGGCTGAGTAGGAGGACATGGAACTCACCTCCCCCACAAACACATCAAAAATACATCCACATGTGAAATAGTTCTTACTGAAAACTAACTGGAAACTGTCAGAAAGAACCCTATACAACCAAGGATGAAATAAAAACCCACAAAGAATCTGCTAGGAAGGAAAGAGAAGAATGAGATTAGGACCTGTGCCCCCAGGAAAGAACTCAGAGAAAAAGGGAGATTACGTCGGTAGAGATACTACCTGAGGAGTGGACAGTTCAAGCCACATATTGGGTGCACCAGTCCTGGGGTCTGACACAGGGAAGATGAGCCCCCTTGTCTGGTTGGAGGGCTCGTGGGACTAACAGCAGGGCTGTGGGAAGCCTGAACTCTACTCATGAGGAGTGTGTGCATGCTCTAGCTGGCTCCCAAAGCACAGCAGAGAGGGTGGATTGGAAACTACTTGAGTGGCTGCCCAGTTTCCCAGGACTGCCCAGCCTGAGCTGAGCAAACACTCCAGCCCTACTTACTTTACATTGCAGCTCCATGCTGGAGCAAGAGCTGCTCTGACTGAGGACAGATCTCGGCAGTGAGATGGAGATGGGACTCAGACCAGAAGAGGCAACTGAGCAGAGTGGGGGTGGCCATTACTGGCACTTACATAGGCAGTATATCAGAAGCAGTCCTGATCTCTGAGGGTGCCAGACTGCCAAAGCCTGTACTGCAACACACGCTGAGAGCCCACAAGTGCCCCACCTACCTATGGTGCAGCTCCATACTGAGGAGGGGGCAGCAGAGGCTGAGGGGAAAGACTGGCTATGAGGGACAAATGAGACTCAGACACAAAATGGCATCTGGGAAATGCAATGCAGCCATTACTGGCACTTGAACAGATAGTGTACAGAAGCAGCCTGGACCTCTGTCTGCAGCTAGACAACAGAAGCCCAGAGTTCACATGGGTCCTTCTTGCTCCAGCACTGCTTCTCTTTAAAGTAAGAGTGTCAGGGCTGGGAGAGGGGAGAGGACACACTTAAAGGGAACAGAGCCAGCTCAGACCTGACCTTCAGGACCTTTGCTCCAGCAACTCAGGATCTGCTCCTGCCCTGGTAGGGTGGTAACAGCCACTGAGCAGAGGGGGAGCCTAGGCTCACACCTGGCCCTGGCTGCTCCAGCTTCATCTCCTACCAAGGTGGTAGCTACCAGCACACCCTGAGGAAAAGTGTAACATGTGTTCACATCAAATCCAGCTCTCCTACCAAAGCTACTAGGCACACAAAGACTGTAGAGGGATACTCCCACATAAGAACACACCTTCAAGACTGCAACAGGTAACTGTTTCACCAAAATTCATAGAGACATAGAAAGTTAAGTAAAATGAGAAGATAGAAGAACTGGTCTCAATTGAAAGAGCAAAAGAAAACCTCTGAAAAAATAATTAAACAGAAATAAACAACTTACCAAATAAAGAATTCAAAGCAATAGTAATAAGAATGCTAACTGAATAAGGGAAAAGTATAGATGACACAGTGAGAATTTTAACAAGGAACTAGACAAATATAAAAAAGAACCAGTCAACTGAAGAATACAATTATTAAAATGAAACACACTAGAAGGAATTAACAGCAGACAAGGTGATACAGAAGAATGCATAAGTGACCTGGAAGACAGAATAATTGAAATCAGCCAATCAAAACAGCAAAAAGAAAAACAACTTTAAAAAAAATGAAAGGAGTTTATGAGATCTCTGTGATAACATCAGGAATACCGGCATTTGCATTATAAAGGTTGCAGAAGGAGAAGAGAAAGAGGGAGATAGGTTGAAAATGTATTTGATGAAATTATGGATGAAAATTTCCCAAACCTGTAGGTGAAAACAGATATCCAATTGCAAGAAGGACAGAGGGTCTGAAATAAGATAAACCCAAACACACCAATACCAAGACATATCATAATTAAAATGGCAAAAGTTAAAGAGAATTCTAAAGGCAGCAAGAGAAAAAGAGTCATATACAAGGAATCTCAATATGGCTATCAGTTGATTTTTCTGCAGTAACTTTGCAGGCCAGAACAGAGTATCATGATAGATTCAAAATGCTAAGAGAAAAAAAATCAACAACTTAAGGTACTGTACCTAGCAAGACTATCATTTAGACTCGAAAGAGAGATAAAGAACTTCTCAGAGAAGGAAAAACCACAAGAATTCATTGGTACTAAACTTAACCTTAAAAGAACTGTTAACGAGTCTTTCTCTAAGCGGAAAAGTCTCTGACAAGAAGTAAGAATCTATATGAAAGGAAAAAAAACCCACTAGGAAAGACAAATATATAGTAAGGGCTGAAGATCAACTACTTAAATAAGCTACTATCAGGATTAAAAGATTAAAAATTGTAAAAGCAACTACAGAAACCAGTGAAGGTATAAACATAAAGATGTAAACTATGACATCAAGAACAAAAAATGGGAGGAAGAGTGAAAAATGTAGATCTTGTAGAATGTGCTTGAACTTAAATGACTACCAGTTTAAAACAAGTAGATATAGTTATGGTCAATATATGCAAATCCTGTGGTAACCACAAATGAAAAACCTACAAAAGACACAAAAACTAGGGAAATAAGAAAAATAAGAATACAAGCATACCACTAAAGAAAATCATCAAATCACAAGAGTAGAAACACAAAGAAGAAGAAATGAACAGAGAATACTTACACAGTGAGAAAAAATAATAAAATGACAATATGTACATACATAAGAATGATTACTTTAAATGTCAACAGAGTAAATGCTCCAATCAAAAGATGTAAGGTGGCTGACTGGATAAAAGAACAAGACCCACTGCTTACAAGATACTCATTTCAGAGTTAAAGAAACACACAGACTAAAACTGAGGGAATGGAAAAAGATATTTCCTGCAAATGGAAATGACAGCAGAAAAAATAATTAAACAGAAAGCAGGATTAGCAATACTCATATCAGACAAAATAGACTTTAAAACAGAGTCTAAAGCAAAAGATATAAAAGGACATTATATAATGATAAAGGGATCAATCAAGAAGATGATATTACACTCATTAATATATATACGCACTCAAATCATGAGCATCTAAATATACAAAGCAAATACTAACAGACTAACAGATATAAGGGAAAAATTGACAATAATACAGTAATAGTAGAGGACTTTAACACTCCACTGACATCAATGGACAGATCCTCCAGAAAGAAAATCAATAAGGCAACAGTAGTCTTAAATGACACAATAGGCCAGCTGGACTTAATACATATCTACATGACATTCCATCCAAAAACATCAGAATATACATGTTTCAAGTGCACATGGAACATTCTCCAGGATAGATCACATTTTAGGTCACAAAACAACTCTCAACAAATGTAAGAGGATAGAAATTGTATCAAGTATTTTTTCCAACCACAACGATATGGGACCAGAAATGAATTACAGAAACAAAAATGGGAAAAGCACAAACACATGGAGATCAAACAGAATACTACTAAAAAACCAATGGGTCAAAGAAGAAATCAAAGAGGGAATCAAAAAATACCTTGAGACAAATGAAAATGAAAACACAACCTTCCAAAATCTATGAGATGTGGCAAAAGCAGTTCTAAGAGAGAAATTCATAGTGATAGATGCCTTCTTCGAACAAGAAAACTCTCAAATAAACTACCTACCCTCCCTTATAAAGGAATTAGAAAAAGAAGAACAAAAAAAGCACAAAATCAGCAGAAGGAAAGAAATAATAAAGATCAGAGAGGAAATAAATAGAGATCAGGAAATAATAGAAAAAAAGAAATCAATGAAACCAAGAGCTACTGTTTTGAAAAGATAAACAATATTGATAAACCTTTAGCCAGGCTTGTCAAAAAGGAAAGAGAGAGGACCCAAAAAGCAAAATAAGAAATGAAAAAGTAGAAACAATAACCAATATGACAGAGATTTAAAAAAATAAGCAAATAATATGAACAAGTGTATACCAACAAAATGGACAACCTAGAAGAAATGGGCACATTTCTGAAAACATACAAACTTCTAAGACTGAATAAGGAAGAAACAGACAATGTGAACAGACCAATCATGAAAAGTAAAACTGAATGTGTAAAAATAAACAAATAAACAAACAAAAACTCCCCGCAAACCAAAGTCCAGGACAAGATGGCTTCACAGGGGAATTCTACCAAACATATAAGAAAGAGTTAATACCTACCCTCTCAAGCTACACCAAAAAACTGAACATTCCTAAATTAATTGTATGAGGCCACCATTATCCTGATACCAAAACCAGGTAAGGCACTACAAAAAAAGAAAATTTCAATACAATATCTTTAACGAATATAAATGCAAAAATCTTCAACAAAATATTAGCAAAATCCAGCAATATATAAAAGGAATCATACACCATGATCAAGTTGGATTCATTCCAAAGATGCAAGGCTTGTTCGATACTTGCAAATCAATGAATGTGAAACACTATACTAACAAAAGGAAAATTACAAATCACATAATCATCAACAGATTCAGGAAAAAAAAGAAAACATTTGAGAAAATTCAACATCCATTTATGATTAAAAACTCTCACCAAAGTTGGTATGGGAGAACATATGTCAAAAAAATAAAGTCCGTTATGAAAACCCGTCATACTCAACAGTGAAAAGCTGAAAGCTCTCCCCCTGAACTCAGGACTCAGACAAGAATGCACACTATTTCTACTTTATTTAATGTAGTTTTGGAAGTCCTAACCACGGCAATCAGACAAGATATAAAACTCATCCAAATTAGAAGAGAAGAAATAAAACTGTCACTATTTGCAGATAACATGCTACTATATATAGAAAATCCTAGTCTCCATCCAAAAACTGTTAGAACAAATGAATTCAGTAAAGGTGTGTATTATAAAATTAGTATACAGAAATTTGTTGACTTCTATCCACTAACAAAGAACTATCAGATTAAAGAGAAAGTAAAAAAAAAAAAATGTTTTTTAAAATGGCATCAAAAATAATAATACCTAGGAAAAAACTTAACCACAGAGGTGAAAGACCTATATGCTGAAAACTATAAAACAGTGATGAAGGAAACTGAAGATGATACAAATAAATTGAAAGATCTCCCATGCTCTTGGATTGGAAGAATATTGTTAAAATTTCCATACTACTCAAAGCAATCTACAGACTTAATATAATCCCTGTCAAAATACTCATGATCTTTTTCTTAGAACTAGAACAAATAACCCTAAAATTTATATGGAACAACAAAAGACCTGAATTTGCCAAAGCAATGTTGAGAAGAAAGAACAAAGCAGAGGTATCACACTCCCAGACTTCAGACTATACCACAAACCTACAGTAATCAAAACTGCATGGTACTGGCACAAAAGAGACACACAGATCAATGAAACAGAACAGAGGGCCCAGAAATAAACCCATGCTTACATGGTCAATTAATGTCCAACAAAGGAGGTTCAGATATAGAATGGAGAAAAGATAGTCTCTTCAACAAATGGTACTGGAAAAACTGGACAGCTACATGTAAAACAGTGAGATTAAAACATTTCCTCACACCACATACAAAAATAAACTTAACATGGATTAAAAACCTAAATGTAAGTCCTGAAACCACAAAACTCCTAGGAGAGAACATAGGGAGAACACTCTGACATAAATCATAGTAATATTTTTTTGGATCTGTCTCATAAAGCAACAGAAATAAAAGCAAAAATAAACAAATGGGACCTAATTAAACTTAAAAGCTTTTGTACAGCAATGGAAACCAATGACAAAACAAAAAGAAAGCCTACTGAATGGGAGAAAATCTGTGTATTTTGGATTAACCAAAAAGGGGTTAATATGTAAAATATATAAACAGCTCATACCATTCAATAAAAAAAAAAAAAACCTGGTTAAAAATGGGCAGAAGACCTGAATAGACATTTTCCTACAGATAGATGACACACAGATGACTAATAGGAGGCACATGAAAAGATGTTCAACATCACTAATCATTAGAGAAATGCAAATCAAAACCACAATGAGATATCACCTCATAACTGTCAGAATGGCTACCATCAAAAAGAACACAAATAAGAAATGTTGCCAAGGATATGGAGAAAAGGGAACCCTTGTACACTGTTGGGTAAAATGTAAATTGGTGTAGTTACTCAGAAAACAGTATGAAGTTTGCTAAAAATACAAAAAACAGAACTAGCATATGATCCAGCAATTCCACTCTTGGGTATATATCTGGAAAAAGTGAATACACTAATTCAAAAAGATACGTGTACCCCAATGTTCACAGCAGTATTATTTACAATAGCCAAGATATGGTAGTAACACAAGTGTCCTTCAAAATATAAATGGATAAAGAAGATATGGATATATTTATACATTGAAATATTACTTAGCCATTAAAATGAATGAAATTCTGCCATTTGCAACAACATGGATGGACCTAGAGATTATTATGTTTAATGGAAAAAAGTCAGAGAAAGACAAATATTGTATGTTACCACTTATGTATGGACTCTACTAAGTAAAAAAGATCAATACATATAACAAAACAGAAATAGATGCACAGATAAATAAAACAAGCTAGTGGTTATCAGTGGGGAGAAGGAAGGGCAGAGGAACAACATAGCAGTATGGGATTAAGAGTTAAAAACTACTATATATAAAAATAGATAAGCAACAGGGATATATCATGCAGCACAGGGAAATACTGATACAACCATTATTTTGTAATAACTTTAAATGGAGTATAATCTTTAAATATATTGAATCACTATGCTGTTCTGCTGAAACTAATATAATGTTGTAAATCAACTCTACTTCAATTAAAAACATTTTTTAAAATCTTTGTACAGAAACACAAACAAAACCAGCCTCAAGCTTCTATCATAAATGGGCACTCCAGTAGGCTGCTTATCTGTTTTTATAGTTAGAACTGCACTGAACAGCATGAGAAAATTATTACTCAGATTCCATGTTATAAATTAGTGGCAGGAAGAAGCAATCCAAATAAAAGCCTTGAAATGTTTTTCTGACAGAAACCAAGACCAGCACTGAAAATCAGCATTTCAGACATTAACAACATTTTACTCTTTGATATACTTCATGGGCTTTTTCCCCTGAAGGGATTTGGTTTTGACAGGCGATTAACAAAGAACACATGGTATCTGAAGTAATGAAAACAAATTAGACTTCTCTTCCTGCTCCTTTATAAAAGTCTTGAAATCTATTATTATTTTCAATAGAAGACTTATGTAAATGGTGCTTTGGGTAATTTTTACCATATATGATTTTTTTTTTTTTTTTTTGCTTTGATGTAGTGAAGATATTACAGACCTCACTTAGAACATGATGAAAGGAGGGTTAGGGTTACAAAATTGAAATCTTACAAGGCCACTGTCTTAGATCAAAGACTTCAGCAGAAAATAATGAACTAGGTTCTGATAACTCATTCTTACAAAGGGACGCTCTTTTTATTCAACCCTAGGCTACATTACAATGCTTCTTAGCAATACCGTGGAACCAGGCAGGTGACAGCACTGAAAGATATTTTAATAACCCCATTGTCCCTTAATCTTAATATCTTTAGTAAGAGAATTTATAGAAATACTAAAATGTGGCATGTATAATTTCATGAGTAGTAACACGTTTAATATCCTTTAACTTTTTTAATCCTTAAGTAATGATTTCCATATGAGCAATATGTAAATTATATTTATACACATGTCTAAGTATACTTGTAAATAAATTATACACACATATACATTAAGTATAAGCAATTCATGACAACACCACATTTAACTGCTAATTACTTATCTATTATAAACACTTTTAAGAACACATAAACAAATACAGCACCTGAGCATTCCAAATAAATTATGCAAAACCATTTCATTAAAGATAATGAATATTATTCATAGAAAAGTTCTTCATTTTCAAATTTGGAGATCTACTTTTTTTCTTTTTGTCTTCAGTAGGTTAAAATAATCTGATTATGAGATTGGCTAGAAGTAGGTACAATGTCAAAAGCAATACATTGTCAACTGAGATCTGCACACACATGCATGTAGTGCGCACATATACACATCAGGCTTGTTTGCCAAGTATATAATGACTGACTTACTCTCTTTGAGAAATACTAAAGGCATCCCTATAATGAAGCCTAATATAAAAGTCATAGCAATGACTTTATGAAAGTTTTAAATGATTTCATACAGTTTTGCTTTATAAAAAGGGTGTGTGCAGGCTATATTTAAGAATAACGCTTTTCCCCAAAGTTAACTATTCTGTAAACAGGAGTTTATCTGTATATTCTAGTTATCTGTAAAGTTTATTTAGACCCCTCTGATATAGGGATGATATTTATTCTAAACCTAATTGTCTTTATCTTTAAATGGGTAGCATAACACTCATTCTACAGCACTATCAAAAAAAATGTATGACCAGAAGAATGAGAAGACAAGTCATACACTGGGAGAAACTATTTGCAAAAGACACATCTCATAAAAGACTGTTACCCAAAACATACAAAGGACTCTTAAAAATCAATAAGAAAATAAACAACCCGATTAAAAAATGACCAAAACATCTGAACTGATGATGCCTCACGAAAAAAGATACACAGGTCAAAAATAGGCATATGAAAAGATGCTCAATGTCATATGTCGTTAGGGAATGCAAATTGAAACAATGAAATACCACTATGAACATAACAGAATTGTAAAAATGCAAAATGCTGAAAACACCAAATGTTGGCTAGGGTATAGAGCAACAAGAATTCTCATTCATTATTGGTGAAAATGCAAAATGGTGTAGCCACTTTGGAAGACAATTTGCCAGTTTCTTACAAAGCTGAACACATTCTTACTGTAAGATCCAACAACCAAACACCTTGGTATTTACCTAAATTATATGAAAAACTATGTCCATATAAAAACCTGTACACAGCAGTTTAAAGCAACTTCACTTACAACTGACGAAACTTAGAAGTAACCAAGACCTTCTTCAATAGGTGAATGGATAAATAAACTGTGGTATATTCATAGAATAGAATATTATTCAGCAGTAAAAAGAAATGGGCTATCAAGCCATGAAATGACCTGAAGGAATCTTAAATACAAATTATTAAATGAAGGAAGACAATGTGACAAGGCTACTTAATATATTATTCCAACTTCATGACATTCTTGAAGAGCCCAAACTATGCAGATAGTTAAAAGATCAGTAGTTGCCATGGGTTTATGGGGAGACAGGAATAAATAGGTGGAACACAGAAAAATTTTAGAGCAGTGTATACTTTAATGGTGATACATGTCATTAAACATTTGTCAAAAGCCATAGAAGGTATAACTCACTGTAAACTATGGACTTTGGTTGGTAATGGTTTATCACTTGTAACAAATGTACCACTCTGGTGAGACATGTAGATAGTGGGAGAAGTTGTGGGTTTATGGAGGCAGAGGGCAGATAGGAACTATCTGCACTTTCCTCTCACTTCTGCTGTGAATCTAAATATTCTCTAGAAAAATAAAATCTATCATATAAAAAATAAAAAAAAAACTTAAGTGAGAAAATTAGGCCAAGAATTTAGCACCATGTCTGGTGCCTAGTGTACACTCAATAGCAATTACTTTGACTATTAATAATGTTGAATCCCAAATGCCTAGCAGAGAGACTGATATATAATAAATAGGTGCTTGGAAAATAATTTGACTAAATGAATAAATGAAACATCTAATCTTCCAGCTATGTAATGTGAAAAGAAAGAAAATGAAAGATCACCATTAAAATAAAAATTAATGAATTATTTATGATTTCAAATGTTTGCTGTCTAGAAAATAAGAGACCAAAATTACTTGTTGATAATTGCATCCTTGTCTTTTTATTGGCAGAGTTTTTTTTTTTAATTAATTAATTAATTTATTTATGGCTGTGTTGGGTCTTTGTTGCTGCACGGGCTTTCTTTAGTTGCGGCGAGCGGGGGCTGCTCTTTGCTGTGGTGCACGGGCTTCTCATTGAGGTGGCTTCTCTTGTTGTGGAGCACCGGCTCTAGGCGCACACACAGGCTCAGTAGTTGTGGCGCATGGGCTTAGTTGCTCCGCGGCATGTGGGATCGTCCCGGACCAGGGCTCGAACCCGTGTCCCCGGCATTGACAGGTGGATTCTTAACCACTGTGCCACCAGGGAAGCTGCCCTGGCAGAGTTTTTTCCTCCTAACAATACGACTTGAGAGACATACAAAGCATACATTCACCTAGGACCATAGACTTACACCACTGCAACAAACCAACGGAAGGGAATCATCTTCCCTGTGGTAGTAGTCACTACAACGTGATTTAAAGTAAGGCAAATCCACAAACCCTCCATAAAGCACTTAATTGGGCAGTATAGCATAATACGGTGGGACACTTCTCTCTGACCTAAAGAGAAAATGGGACTTGAATGCCCTTACATATTTAATCCAGGCAAGTAGAACCCATTTTACTTTTATGCTTAATTTCCTTTTGAACCTTGCCAAATTATTTGCTTCCAAAATACTTCCAGCCAGCAATATTTTTTGTGAGATCACATCAAAGTCTCTACATGTTACAGGTGCTACCTTTTTATTTAATGACCGTAACTTCCACATTATTCAAAGGAAACAACTTATTGACCAAGTAAGAATATCCAAGGCAGTAAATGAATCTGGCCCCAGCTGCTTTTTAAAATGGTTCACATTAAATTAAAAAGATGGGTATTTGCCTTTCATTTGTTTGGTCTAACTGTGAGGTGCTAACAACATATTTGTACTTCAAAAAATTTCATGTAATTGGTAACTGGTGAAAAGGAGAACGAAAGCAGACAGATTACAGAAGTACCTGGGCACAAGAACCTAAAGATTTTGGAATTTATTTTAAATCAGATTGGAAGCCACTGGAGGGTTTAGAGTGCAGGAGTGACATGGTTTGATTCATATGTTAACAGGATAATTTTGTCTCTGTGGAGAACAGACAATACAGAGGCAAGGATACAATCAAAGGTGCTAGCAAGGAGACAGGTTAAAAGGTTATTTCAGTATCCAAGCATGAGCTTATGGGACAGTAGAGATGGTGACGATGGTGAGGTTTTAAACATAGTTTACTTTACAGTATTTCTCAAATTCTAGATATGGGTTGTGCTTGGGATGTGGGATGTAGGAAAGAAAAGCCAAGGTGAACATGTAACTCTGTGACATGCTCTGTGCTTTCTGAAACAGAGAGTTGCACTAATGTGATCATTTATGTAATCATCCTAAGAAACTGAAATTTCTTAGTTTATCTGAGAGATGAAAAATAACATTTTATCAGGATCTTGAAAGAGTTCACAAATTTTGGGCTTCACATATTCAGGCATGTAATAAAGTGATTTCCAGTGTCTTACCTTGCTTGTATTTCAACATATACCCAGATTATGTGTAGAAAACCAACAATTTTAGAAAAACTAAAATACCCTCATACGTTTTTCCCTCCTTTCCATTATAATAAACTCAGACCTGCATTGGAAAGTTCTATTTTTCCAGTGCTGGGATTCATGACCCTGTCATCATTACGTGTCACATTTAAATAGCAACTTTCAATAACTAAGAATTTTAAAGACTTCATGGATAGTTTCATAGGAACATAATTTTTATTCAGCTAATTATCTAGCACACAGTCTTGTTACTGATGAATCACCACATAAATTTCCCCAAAGAAATATAGCTCTCTCCATCAAAAAGAAAAAGCTGAACACTAATACATTAAATAGTTTCCCTCTACGTGGGAACATAAATATAAAATGTAGGCTATGTATTTTCAATGGGTGAATATTCAGATGTTTCATAAAGAATCCAGAAGGACCCCTACCTTTCTCACTTCTACACACACAGTTTTCTAATTAACACCTCCATTTTACATAAATAATTAAAATTGATTCTATAAAAATACTACCCAGTAACCCAAAAGTAGTATTTTAAAACAATAACTTCAAATGAACTAAACTGTGTACTTTAAAAACCGAAACACTGTACTGTCTCATCTCACTCTTTTTCAAATGTTTTTCAAATCATTTTCTAGTACTTTAACCTCGAAGCAATTTTATTTTCTATGGGTAAATAATGGCTACCACTTAACAATGCTATTAAGCTGTGTTTTCACAGACAATGTGGAATAATTATTCTACCTCTATAATACTTAAATATGCTTTATTTGTTCACGTTGTCTTTCCAGCATCTCAAGCTCCTTGAAAACAAGGAAAACATATCTAACTTTTTCTCACTATTCATCTAGCTTCTTGCACATAGCACAAGTCACCCAAGAGTATTTGAAGAGGAGTGATATATTATTTATACTTTAATCATCTAAGGAAAGACAAAGACAAAGACAAAGAAAGGGTACAAAGAAAGGAGGGAAGGATAGAAAGAGGGAGGGAAGGGGGAAAGAAGGAAGGGGGAGAAGGGGCTTAAGGAGAGGCAGAAGACCCTGTGGGAATCAGGAGATTTGAATGCCACCTTCAGCTTGGCTTAAAAAAACAAAAAATATGCACACATGTGCATATGTGTGTGAATGTATATATTATGTAATACTAATTGGCACTATATATACACACACTGACCTACAACATATCTATGATATATAATACCTTACGATTATTGATCTAATTTTAAGAATATTAATGCTTGATTTTACAAAAGTAGTAAAATATTGCCATTCTACATAAGAAATTACTAACAGCATTCTTCTATTCAATAATAAAGAACTGTAGTATTCTGAATATTTCATATAGCTATAAAATATCTTGAGAGACTGGGAAGGCAAAGTCTCAGTTTCAGTATTTACATATATTATCACTGAACCTCCTATGCAGAAGACAATAGCAAACCTATTATCAAATTATTATGAAAGTGACATTCAACTCTATGTGTAGTAGAAAAAGAAAATTGTTCAAATGTACACCTTAGGTAGTTAAATTGGAAACTGAAGTTGCATTTCTCGAAGGAATGCAGTCATCATCATTTTAGTTGTACCACATTATGCTACAACAGCAATAGGCTTCTCTTTAAGAGAAAACATTCTGTGCTATAAATAAGCAATAACGTATGGAGAAAACCATCAACAAGGATATGAGAGCTGAATTTTGCTACAGTATTCCTTATTTTTTTTATGTCATATGAAGTAATAATGTTTCCACTTCTAATAAAATATCTGAGTAGTATCACAATGAAAAGGCTGGAAAAACACTTTCAATCGCTTCATACAAAGTAAGATTCCTAAAAACAAAGTAAAATGTCTAAAATGACTAGAGCATGCATAACTACCGAAAATTTTTCCTTTTTTAGAATTACATAAATTAATCCATAGATGAGATTGGGCCAAGACATCAAAACCATTTGGATCTTGGTCTTTCATACGATGCTCATCTAAGTCTACCTTGGTTCACAGTTAGTTGTGTACACATTTTATCCCCTTCTAGACTGTAGAGTGCTTGAGACCAGACTTTTACTTGTGTTTATTTCCACTGATGTGGTTATCAGAAGAATAAATAAATCTCACCTACTTTATTTTAGGTAACAATCAGATTTATTTTTTCACTTTATTTATGAGTTTATTTAAACATATTTTGTATATAAACTCATATAACGCAATGCCTATCTCATTTGCCAATATATAAATAGCAAAATTTGATTTGATATTAAACAGAAGCTAGCACATGTGTTTAGATGCATGCGGATGTTATAACTAGCAATCTTATGATAATCAAAAGCTCAAACTTGAAATTAAATGTTGGAGTGGGTTGATATCATTAGACTACTTCACCTTTCCATCTCCCCAGTACTCAACAATGTCATGGAGAAGAAATATCATTTTTAAATAGGATTAACTAATTATGCTGAATAACATATAAAAATAAAATACAACCAATAAACAAATATCTATATTTGAAGTTACTAGGTATATTAATAAACTTAATTTCACAGTAATACTTAGTAAAGACATACGTAATTCAGTGTAAACAAAAAAAGGGACTACATCACCACAGTAAGATAGTTTTAAGATAGAAATTCTGCCCAGACTAGTAGTAACAGTTATCCACTTAACTTCTTTATCAGTCTTCTCAAAGGCAGCTCAAACATAAGCCAAACCTAGTTATACTTCCAAACCTAACAAATTGCTACTCTAGCCTGATCTATATTAATAAGGAATGTCATCATCTAATCAGATTGCTTAAGTAAAAAACATGGATGTTATAAATGATATCTCTCTTCTTCCTCTTTCATATCCGAATGATCATTAAGACCTAAACTTGATTTTTAATGTGTTCATTGGTAAAAGTGACACAATAATGAATGTTTCACAGACCTGTAAATATTAAGCAAGAATATATATACGATAATTAGCATTGTCTTCTAATGGTTTTGATTAACAGTTTATTTTTTAACATCTTTATTGGAGTATAATTGTTTTACAATTGTGTGTTAGTTTCTGCTTTATAACAAAGTGAATCAGTTATACATATACACATGTTCCCATCTCTTCCCTCCTGCCTCTCCCTCCCTCCCACCCTCCCTATCCCACCCCTCTAGGTGGTCACAAAGCACCAAGCTGATCTCCCTGTGCTATGCGGCTGCTTCCCACTAGCTATCCACTTTACGCTTGGTAGTGTATATATGTCCATGCCACTCTCTCACCTCATCACAGCCTACCCCATCTGACTGAATTCATACGTTAGATGTCGAAAGCAAAGTTCACAATTTTTTTTTTTTTTTTACTAGTGTGGTAGCTGAGTTTGGGTACTTTTAAAGATAAACCTTTAGAGACTCAGGGAATTCATTATTTATAGATACTACATCATGCATTTCAGTGCAAAACAGCTTTTATCTACATCAGATTACATTAAGTACAATTATTTTAAGTGGACTATTCATATTTATGCATACAAACATTTACACAGACATATGTAAGAAAAGGAAAGATATGCAGTTAAGGAGAAGAAAATCTCTGAATTGTTCATAAAGAGTCTCCTACACATATTTAAAATTAAAATTAAAAAAAATTTAAAGATGTAAGTCTTAACCATTAGTACATTCAGTAATTATTATTGATAGTAATAACCATCAATGAGCTTAATAATTGCTACGGAGGCATAATTATTGATATAAAAATATAAGAATCTTTTTCTAAAGGATAGAGTAAGGATAATCTAATATTTCTTCAGCCTTTAAGAATTGCTTCTCTTCTCATATATTAACTACATTTATGAACTATGCTAGAATTCAATGCTCATAAGAAACCAGATTTGACATATCTGCTTGGATATGCAATTGGATCAGTTCTTTCTCCGTTTTAATCCCAATACAAGGGTTTCTAATTTAAACATTGAAACTAAACTGAACCCTATAAGGTCTGTCAATTTCATCCACAAAGCTCTTTTGTTAGACAGTTCTATCAAAAATTAGACAATTCGTTTTACTAGGAAAAGAACTGATCAGTAGAAAAATAAATTGTATCCTTAATGCATGGACAGATCACTGGATTACTGCTAATGTATTATTAGTCAAGCAGAATCTCCTTTTGAAGGAGCCTTGCAGTCCATGTCATAAATTGATTAAAACTCAGTGAACAAGTACTTTTACCTTTGTTGTATATTAATGAGAAACCTTCTATCTCAGAAAGCTTTTTAACTAGTAACCTTTAGCTTCCTGAAACTAGAGTATATCAGATCTGTGTAAGCACAAAAAAGTTTTTCCCAGTCTTTAGTATAAAAAATTATAGTTTACAATTGATTTCAGTTAGAACTTTCTTTTTATGTTTTATTGTTAGCCTTCTTACTCAAATTCTTAAACATGAGCAAGTAATGCAATAGTATCACTCTTCTCACTCTTCTCTTCATGTGTGCATATTTGTTTATATTAAGCTGAACTATACAAAAGAAAGGGCATAGTGTGTGTGTGTGTGTGTGTGTGTGTGTGTGTGTGTGTGTGTGTGTGTAGGGGGCAAGGGAGAAGAATTACTCAGAAAGTGACAACTTTAGAGAATAGTGTTGAGACTCAAAAAGTTGAATAGCCAACTTTCCAGTTAGGGATAAAAGCCTTAGGATGGGTTAAAAACCACAAATAATCAACAGACTTAGAAACAAGACATAGATATACAGTATTAATATTTCTCCTCAATCTGTTTGAGCTGTATACATTTACAATATAGTTGCTAAACAAGATCACACCAGAGTAGAACATTTTTAGAGGAGACAAAAGATTGTTTTCATTTAATATCAAAAATATATAAAATGTTCACTGTGCTGGAACACAAAAGAAGGAAAACTAACATTTACTGATTTCTTACTATGTTCTTACTTTCTGACATATATGAGATCCTAAATATTCAGCAGAAGACAGTGAGATTACATCCAGATACTGGATGGGGCAAGGGTTCAAACCTGGGTCTGACAGATGTCAAGGCCCATTCTCTTTCAGCCACAAACCCATATCTCACATATGAGACACCCCAAAATGTCTGTCTATTCCTAGATTACATTAAAGATACTGATATAAAACTAAAGTCTTCAAATGACTGATGTTTCAATGAAGTATTTCTTTCACAGTACTGAAGTAAACTAGGAACTCTGCCCACCAAAATTCCAGGGAACATACTCTGAGCATTTGATTGGTAATTTCACTGAAGTGATAAAGCATATTTCAAATGTTTATTTTTTAATTGTTTTAATAACCAAAGAATGGATATGAGCTCCATAAAGAGGAAGGGGAAAAGATATGAAGGAACCAAAGTCATTCAACTTTTCAACTTTTAAAGAAGCAGATGCTGTTATATACAAAACAATAAAATGTCAGTGAGTTGTTATAAATTATCTGGAGTGAAATTCTTCAATAGCTATTCACGTGTCAAACATGTATATACTCTTTGACACAAAAATTCTTCATTCAAGCATTTATACTCACAGAATAAATATGTACGGGACTATTAACTCAAGTTCTATTCACAGCATCAAACAAAAGAGAAGCAATCAAATGTTCATTGGTAATGGACTGGCTAATTAAAATATTGATCCCATGGACCTAGAGTCTGTCATACAGAGTGAAGTAAGTCAGAAAGAGAAAAGCAAATACCGTATGCTAACATATATATATGGAAAATTAAAAAAAAAAAAAAAAGGTTCTGATGAACCTAGGGGCAGGACAGGAATAAAGACACAGAATTAGAGAATGGACCTGAGGACACGGGGAGGGGGAAGGGTAAACTGGGACGAAGTGAGAGAGTGGCATGGACATATATATACTACCAAATGTAAAATACATAGTTAGTGAGAAGCAGCCGCATAGCACAGGGAGATCAGCTGGGTGCTTTGCGACCACCTAGAGGGGTGGGATAGGGAGGGTGGGAGGGAGACGCAAGAGGGAGGGAATATGGGGATGTATGTATACATATAGCTGATTCACTTTGTTATACAGCAGAAACTAACACAACATTGTAAAGCAATTATACTCCAAAAAAGATGTTAAATAAAAAAATACTGATCCTTTATAAAATGGTGTATTGTGCAGCCATTCAAAAGGATGAATTGATACATGAATATGTCTGTGACATATTGTAGCGTGATAAAAGCTGTTTCCAAAACAGTCCATAAATTAGGATCCAACTTGTGTAATCTGTCTACCTTTCATAGAGAGAATGTTCAACTTCTAGAATATTGTCTCTGTCTGGTGAGAGTTTGTGTGGTTTCTCTTTCTCCTTTTAAAAGTTAAAATTTTAAAGTTACACACAATTAAATTTTACCAAAAAAAAATGACAGTAGTTAAAAACAATAAGCAAATGTTACTACTATTCCTCCTTCTACTACTACTACTAATAATGGAATGTGGATTTTAACACATCAATCTTGTATTTAATCAGCTGGCAAATTTTGTTAATCATTCTCCATAAGTCTTATTTTTTGGCTTATGATATTCTAGCTAAGGCCTTTATTTTATTTCAACTACACAGTAGCAGTAGTCCTTCAATCCTAAATCTAGTTTCTTTCATCCTCAATGAATTCAAAACATAGCCATTCTAAAAGCAAGAAATGGTTGAGCGAATACTGTAGAAATGTCAGAATGATCTAACTATGTTAAAACAAATATCAGAGTCCTCTCCCACCTCCTTTTCTCCTTAATTATTTTTCTCCCTTTCCATGGATACCTTGTTGCATATGAAGCACAGGAAAAAGGCCTGGTTATGGGTCATTTGAACTACTAATAAACATTTTTATTAATATTCTTTGAAAATAAACAAAATCCAAATTTCTCTTTAAACATATTTCATGTTTACTCATAAAGTACAAACAGACTGGGATACAAATTCCTTAGCTTGGCCTCTAAGATTATGATTACTTTATGATTTGTAATAGCTTTATTTCCTCTTCACTCCCTTTTCTCCATGTCCATGTGCTTCATTAGTAACTGATGACTCACAATAGTAAACTCCAACCCCACTTCTCTAACTTTCGTATTTTTTCTTATGTTAATTCTTCTTGCAGCAGTACCTTCTTCAGCCATTTCCACCTCTGTCAAAGCTCCAAATATTTCTATACCCTGCTCAAGTTCTATTCTTTTCCTAAACCTTCTGAGAGTCTTACATTCATAATTAACGTATCTCAGCCTCACTTGCCAATGAGATATTTTACTTTTCTTAAAGAACTTAAGTGTCAAAATAAAGTACCAAATATGAATATTGTGACCAGAGCCAGAAAAACCTCCCCTCCTTCAATCACTGGTTCCCATGAATGTCATGAGACAGTGTATGTGCACCCATTTCACAGACATCAGTAATAAATGTAAGGAATTATTATTTTAATTATATGTAGTAGTATAATTTTCTACTTACAAAGTGGTTCTATCCTTAAATGTGAATTCATTTAATAGTAGAGAGGTGGTTATCAAACACAAGTATGCTTCGGAATCATTTGTGATGCTTACCAAAACGTGCATTTCCAGCATATCAGCCAGAATCAGCATATCAGTGGGGTAGGAGGGGGAAGTGGTAATCTGCATTTTGTCAAGCATTCCCACATGATTTGGCTGCAAAACATTCTCTTAGCAATGGAACACTCACAGATATTTCTACATAATGAGTTATAGGCTGCAAAGATTATCAAAATAACTTGCAGTTAAACAAAATTCTTGTGAAAATGGGAAGACTGCTGTTCATTTTCCAGTTCAAAATCAGGGCTAGAATCTTAGATCCTCAAACTCAAATAATAGTTTGCTTTGTCAAAGAAGAAGCAAAATGATCTCCATGTATCTTTTCAATAAGCCCTCAGGTCTCACTCATGGAAAACGGAAGAAGCTCTTAAAACAAGAACTGATTATAAGCACGACTGATAAAAGGAACTTTATTCCAGTGTCTTTTTTTTTTTTTTCCTTATGCAGCAGTACTGAATAACCATCTGGACCCGACAATTTATTTCCTGAATGGTATTCAGCAAGGCTTCACATTCCCTCTCCAGAAATAAACAATTTGAAAGGATTTTGCTTATTAGTGGAAATTTTTCCTAATTGCAGGCTTCAAAGTCTAAATTAGGTCCGATCTGGTTACCCTGAGACATACAATATTAAAGTATATTGTATTAATCCTTAAATGCCTTCTTAATTACTACTGCCTTTTTAGTACCTTGTTTATCCTTTTTCTTCTAAATGGATCCAATTAAGTTTTGATTGGCCTTTTTTTTCCCCTCGGAAATTATAAACTAACTCTTATCTTCTTTTCTCTTAATAGATTTGTTGATTCGGCATAAAGAGAAATTCAGCTCTACTAATTATTTAAACCATAAACTTGCCCCTGGCAATTGTTAACACTCTAAAGGTATTTACACCTATTTACTTTTACTATTATTATTTTGTTGTTGTTGTTTTGTTTTGTTTTTTGTTTTTTTGCGGTACGCGGGCCTCTCACTCTTGTGGCCTCTCCCGTTGCGGAGCACAGGCTCCGGACGCGCAGGCTCAGCGGCCATGGCTCACGGGCCCAGCCACTCCGCGGCATGTGGGATCTTCCCGGACCGGGCACGAACCCGTGTCCCCTGCAAGAGCAGGCAGATTCTCAACCACTGCGCCAACAGGGAAGCCCTATTTTTAAACTTTTAATTAGTTCATCTGATTTTGTTTCTTCTTAGATCACTATTATTTTATAAATTTAGGACACCAGCGTCAATAATGGTTCCTACAAACTGCCTTCACTTTCTCTTGCACTGCCAGCTCAGTATTTTTAACAAGAGTCCACTCTGGGAGGCAGTATCTCTTTGGGGCCAATCCTAAATTTAAGTCTTGAATGACATTTGACTCACATCTTTCTTTTAAGTTAACTCTTGATTAGCTGTTGTAGTGAAAAATAATCATGAAGTAGCAAATTAATGGCCGATTTGTTCTTTTTCTCTGTTTTCTACGACAATGAAGGGTAATTCTAACTTCCAGTCACTGAGATGGACAAGGAACACAATCAAGAGAGATTCTACTGGTCCAACTGATAGTACCCACTGCTCCTGATTAGTATGGAATTGCTTCTGGACTAAATAAGGTAATCTGCTTTCTATTACTAAGGAATTGATATTATAAAGAGAAGACCCTGGTGCATCAAATAGAGTTCTTAAAATCATATGAGTGCTTTAGAATAACAGATGATCAGCCACCATTTGTACAGTACCATTTTAAACAAATTTTGAAAAGAGATGTAATTCTAATGTGTTTGGAATATTAAAAAATTATTTTTTTAAGAAAAAACTCAAGAGTTTTTTAAAGTTGTAAAAACACCTTTATCAAACTGTCTGAAAATAAATTGTTTAACATCTAAAATATATAAATTAAGGTATTTATTGCATGTTTTTAAGAATTAAAAATCTAAATTTTCATAGAAATTTGGCCAATTTCAATATTTCAATATTCTCCCTTACCACACTTATAAGTCAAAATTGTCCATCTAAAATGTTGAACCAAAAATAACCTTTATGATAAGAAATTTTAAAACCACGTATACATATATTAAAGTCATCATAGGCAATTTAAATACTAAATATATAAACATGAATGATTATAGCCATGTGTCAATTAAGATATACTTATAATACAATGGCTTTAACAACTCTAATATTATTAGTGCATTCATCACTACCCTTAATAAATATTCTATTGGCCCTTTCATTTTCTTTTAGCTGCTTCTTTAGCATTTCATCAGAGAGAGAGAAAAAAACTTTTAATCATCTGATAGTAAAATAAGTATTATTTGACAAGGAATTAACTCAACACAAATTATTTCTTTAATATATGTATGTGTTTGTGTGTGTGTGTGTGTGTGTGTGTGTATATATATATATATAAACGGAATCACTTTTCTATACACCTGAAACATTATAAATCAACTAAACTTCAATGAAAATAAATAAATATAATACACTATAAAAAGTGTGTTTAATGTGGAAGAACTAAAACAACAAGACCAGAATAGCTGAGAGAGAAGAGACTCACAACTGCCACAAATATGCTTACATGAAACATCCAAACCAAAGGAGTTATGATTAGGGAGTTTTTATGATTTGATGGGAAGCATAAAAATTGCCACAGTACATTAAACCATCAGGACTTGTCAGGGATACATTTGAGAAGGTGAGCCAACCTTTACAGTCTGTGTAACTGCTGTGAAAAATGATTACATTGAACTGATCACTGTGGGGAAGGTGAGGAGATGCTGCTATTAAGAAGGTTACAGGATAAGGCCAGAAGAATATTACTTATTTCAATACATTTAAATGAAAGAAAACAGATGTAATTTTACATGATTCCATAATATAACCACAATATAATTTCCTGAGAATAGTTGTTACAAATAAGTATAATTATTAGTAAATTTCATCATCTAGAGTAAAGACTATTTTTCAATAAAGTGGAAAAAACTGAAGATGATTTACAAGGAACAAACAATAAAAATATCATATAGGTGAACTGTTATAATATTATTCAATATTATCTATATTTAGATATTGGTTATTTCTGTCTACTGGTATTTTAAGTACTTTATTAAATATTAACTTGTTAATATTCCAAATAATCTTATGAAGAATATACTATTATTCTTATTTTACATATGGTGAATAGAATCACAAAGTTTAGTAACTTGTCTGATATCACACAACTAATAAATGTCACAGATAAAATTCCTTAACCCATTTAATCCTCGAGCTTATGGATCTGAATCATTATGCTTAGCTACCTCACAGAATGGGACCGAAAATATAGTTTGAACCTCCCTTGTTCCTCTCTCTCCCCCTCTACTCCTGGACTCCAATTTAGCCTCTATAAAAACCTGACAGGGAGTTATTATTCACCCAATTTCACTAATGAGAAGACAGGTTTCAAAAGATTTAGCAATGTTAAAGAGCTAGTAAATGTAGTCTAGACATACAACCTGAATCTGTGCAACGCTAATGCCTGAAGATGAAAAAAGATTCTAAAAGTGCTAAGGACATAAATATATATAGTAAAATATATACATTTTTACAATCTATAATATTTCCTGACATTGGTTCTAGACTCTAGCATAAACAGGTAATAAGATCCCTGTTAACCAAGGGAAAGACTGGCATATGCAGTGATAATAACAATCTAAAAAGTGGAATGATAATATGAAACTATGTACAAACTCTTAGTGCTGCAGAAACCTGTTAAGTGGTACAAATTTGGGGTCTAATTTGAGAGAAATGTCCAGCATTATCCTTTTTACCAACTATTTTTAGCATCCTGTTCATAATACTTAAGCATAAAAGCCCTCGATAACCCATATATTTATATGTTTGTTTCCTGCTAATTTTTATTATTCTAACATTAGACTGTAAGCTGCAGGAAAATGATCATGTCTATTTCATTGACCAAGACATACTTAGAGCCAAGTGAGTTTCTTAGTTCAGAGAAATTACTCAAACATACTTGTTAATGAATACTGACATGCTTAAAGTTATTACCAGATAGAACTACTTTGAAGAAGATGGCATACTAGAAACTCTGAGAGCTCCTTCCACTGGGAACAACTATAAACTGCATAGAATATATCTCTCTATATATCTATATCTATCTATCTATTGAGCATACATGATGTTAAGGAAACAGCTGATGCTATAAAAACAAACTCCCATATTCATGAAGAGAAATTAGATCTGTGAATAGTGACTGTAAATAAACATAAAAAGGAGAGTCATTTTGAGGGTACATTTCAGTATCAGTATTACTAGGACTATGTGGAAGGAAACTGAATCTGCACATGAAGGAAAAAAATCTAAGACTCCAAGTTAAGCTCCAGACTACCCAAAAGACTAAGGGAATCCATGTCTGTAGTGTCCTTTGACTCCAAGAAGAAACAAACACAAATCATCTGGATGGAAGAATACTACAGGAAAAAGTAAAGAACCCTTAGGTTATCTGCAAAGATTAATCAGATATGAACTCTTAGACAAAGAATACTAATTACAAGACAACAAAATACCAAAAATAATCTCTAGGAACAATGAACAGCAGTTTTAAACATACAAGGAGTTTGAATAAGATGACAGGATATAGATTAATTGTGCACAGAATGTACAAAAAATAAAAAATGATGGGCTTCCCTGGTGGCACAGTGGTTAATAATCTGCCTACAAATGCAGAGGACGTGGGTTTGAGCCCTGGTCTGGGAAGATCCCACATGCCACGGAGCAGCTAAGCCCGTGCACCACAACTGAGCTTGAGCTCTAGAGCCCACAAGCCACAACAACTGAGCCCACGCACCACAACTACTGAAGCCCATGTGCCTAGAGACTGTGCTCCGCAACAAGAGAAGCCACCGCAATGAGAAGCCCACACACCACAAGGAAGAGTAGCCCCTGCTCGCCACAACTACAGAAAGCCCACACACAGCAACAAAGACCCAACACAGCCAAAAATAAATAGATAAAAATAAATAAATTTAAAAAAAATTAAAAAATGAGATCACAAAAATGAGCAAACAAGAGGATAAAAATTTTTGGAAAAAAATAAGAGAAAAATAGAAGAAATGGATGGGAAGTAACATTTGATAAGATAATGAAAATATTTAGAGTACTGAAAGTAACTCTCAACATATAATGGTGTACCCTGCAAAATTATCTTTCAAGAAAAATTATGAAACAATGACATTTACAGATAAGCAAGCACTGGGTAAGCACTGGTTATCCCACCATATATTACTGGAGTAAGATCTACAAGGATGAAGTGAGAAAATGACACCAGAAGTATCATCTAAGGAACCAGTAAACATAGTAAGTAAATTAATGAATATGTAGGTAAATTAAAACAGATAGTTTTTATGAAATAATATGTCTAATTCTGGAAATTAAAAAAAGAACAAATCTAAAAAATGAAAGGTAAACAAAAATGGTACATAAGTAGTAATGGGGCTAACAGGTATAAAATATTTGTTATTCATATTAATCAGAAGGACAGTTCACGTATCAACTTTAAACTTTGCATTATATATTAGAATTTTAAAAATATAACCAAACAAATAAAAGTAGATTATGTGACTTCTACTCCATCAGACAAGAAAACTACAAAACAATAGCAACAACAAACAATAAATTTAAACAACTAATCAAAAAAGAGAAAAGATGGAAGAGGAAAAAAAAAAACTGGAAAAATAAAAGATGGTAGAATTATATTAGTAATTACAATATATGTTAATAAAAGGAATGCATCAGTTGAAAGACAAAAAAGTTTTTATTTGGTTTTAAAATTAGATATGATATTTGAGAGACATACATATACTATAAGGACAGGAAAACACTGAAAGTAAGGGGTACCGAAATGGAAGCCAATCAAATATATAACTAAAAATGCTGTTAACTATATCAGTATTAGACAAAATAGACTAAGATTAAATGATATTAAATACAGAAATATCACTATATTATGATAAATACTCAATTTACTAAGAAAATACAATTCTAAATATGTATTCATCAAATAAAGACATTGATACCTATAAAGGAAAAGCATGCTTTGCATCACTGGTGGCTAGAAGGGTGGGGTGAGGGCAGTAGATTGGCAAACTCAACATAATAGTGAGAAATATGAACCCACTTCTCTCAACTATTAGCTGGTAAAACAGACAATAAAAATAATTAAGGTATAGAAGTTGTGAAGAATACAACAACAAGCTTTATTTGGGGACATACTGGCAATGTAGAATCCTGCACACAAAACTAGAAAAGGGATTCGTCTCATGTGAAAATCATTAAACATTCATAAAGATTGACCATTCTCTATTCCATAAAATAATGTTTAAAATGGTAAGAGATTTTAACAACTACACTCTGATGGCAAATAATTTAAAAGTCAACTGTGAAAGATATACAAATAGAAAATCTCTCTATATTTTGAAACTAACCACTCTAGGATATCTCATGATTTTTTAAAGAAATCATTTAAAAATATTTTGAACTGAATGATTAAGAGATTTCTTGGTATCAAATTTGATAGCATGCAGTAAAAGAAGGACTCCCATAGTCCTTATAGTCTTAAATGATTATAATTTTTAAAAAAGAGTGGCAGGGAAATAAATAATGACT
>NW_006796259.1:2295367-2327994 GCF_000442215.2 Lipotes vexillifer
GAAAGATCATCAAAAAGACCCCCCCAAAATAATCAAAAACAATAAAAACTACAGAAAAGATCAAAGTTAAAAGGTAATTCTTTAAAAATATAATAAAAACTATGAGAAAATACCTGGTAGTGACATTTTAAGGGACACAAATACAGATCCAACATAGATTAAAGTGAAAAGTTTTAAAAATATATAAAAATTTATTCCACTTATTTGAAAATGTATATGAAACAGAAGCTTAAAGAAGTGTAACTCATAATATTTGCTCAAGAAGTAGAAAAATCTGAATTTTACTACAGAGTAAACAATGCAGATAGGCAGGTCAAAATGAATGAAGGGGTGGGTTCTATCCACATAAACAGATTCTTCTAGGTATTAAAACAGAGACAACTTCCTAACTTATTCTGTGAAATAAAAATAACCTTAATAAGAAAAAAAGAACAGTATGAGAGAAGAAAGTTATACCTAAGTTCAATCATGATCACCGATACAGACATTTCAAACAAAATATTACTCAACTAAATCCAGGAATGTATATATACATTAAGACACCATGGCCGAATTTGATTTGTCACATTATTACAAGTGTTCTTTAACATTAAAAAACTGTAAATATCACTCACCACATGAACCGAATAATAAAAAGCACAAAACTATCTCAAAATATGCCATAAAAACATTTTATACAATCTAATATTGCATCTTTAAAAGCCCCTAGTAACGTCAGGATATGAAGAAGAATCTTATATGTTTCTGTTAGAGACCTTAAAGATATCTAATAAAAATCATAGTAACCACCATAGTTAATGGGGAAATGCTAGAGGCATAACTTGCCAACCATGGTGGTTACTCAGGTTCACATCTCCCCATATGTCCTCCAAAAAAGCATACAGAACAATAAGTAGGAAAATAACCCCCAAACTCTCAAAACATAAATGCTCTCAGCACAACAATACAAAGTCCCCAACTTTAAAACAACTTTATATAAAAAGAAAGAAAGAAAAAAAGATTCCAGTAAGCGACCTTTCACAATCCTGCCGGAAGATTTTGTGATGATCAAGGGCAGTGTGTGAAACACTGCAGGCAAAGAGAGTAGAGGGGATTAAGGGCATTTAAAGTTTCTATAAAACCAGCAACAGAAAGAGAAAGTTACTCTGTGTGAAAATACCACACACATACAAACTTCCTGGTACATGAGAGTACTGATACTAGCAAACAAAATTAAAGTATGCATAATGTAATCAGACAGTCTTGAAAGCTTACAGTGAGATAAATAGGCAAAAGGAAGAGACACCCTTTGGTAATTCAATGGTGAAGGGGAGAAAAAAAACAAAGGGGAAAACTGATTCCTGAATGACAAATGAATCCAAAAAAATCAAAATATAACATAAGCATGCCTCATCGTCTCCCTCTTCCTCTCTCATCCCTCCTTTTCCTCTCTCCCCCTTATCCCCCCACCGCACACATACACATATAAACACAAACATTTTGCTCTACACAAAAGAGAGAACCAATGATCTTAGGAATCTTGCAACAAATTAATACTATAAAAGACAAAGAGGCTGAATATGTAATCAATAAAAACTACCCAAAGACGAAACAAACTGTCAGAAAGCATAAAAATAGAGACCATGTGGAACCTGATAGAAGTATACATAAGCTAGGAATTAATTTTACTGGAAAATTATAATTACATCAGTCAGTCCTCTATATTTAAGTAACAATTTTCAGAGGAATGTTTTAGACAACAACACAGGATGACATCAGCAAATTCCAAATCTGGAACTTTTATGAAGTAAGCAGTCAATGTAGGCCAGTTCAAACTAGTTGAGCATTCTAGAATCTCCAATCTTGTAATGATGAACAGAGTACAAGCAAAAAAGTGAGGAAAAGAAGTGATCAAGGGCTTCCCTGGTGGCGCAGTGCTTGAGAGTCCGCCTGCCGATGCAGGAGACGCGGGTTCCTGCCCCGTTTCGGGAAGATCCCACATGCCGCGGAGCGGCTGGGCCCGTGAGCCATGGCCACTGAGCCTGCGCGTCCGGAGCCTGTGCTCCGCAAATGGGAGAGGCCACAACAGTGAGAGGCCCGCATAATGCAAGGAAAAAAAAAAAAAAAAAAAAAAAAAAAAAAAAAAAGAAGTGATCAAAATTGTGAGGACTTGATCTGCCAATTCAATTGTATTTCAGTAAAGATGTAAAGATGTTTTGATTAAATACGAAATGAAGGTGTAGGAAACACTTATTTCTGCCGATCTTTCTCGAAATCCAGAGTCTGTCAATAACTTTCAGAATAAATAACAAGCACACATAAGCACAATAGTGTGCTTACTCAAATACAAAAAGTGTTAAAAGATATGCAAAACCTGTCACAAGAACATCCAAATACATATCTTTTGAATAGAAAAATAATCAGTTTATTCCTGTTGAGAATATTTTTAAAATAATATTTCCCTTTTAAATTTTCCCAAGATAAATATGGTTATCAGGGAAAGAACGAACACTGCAAAGATTCACTTACATTTGACAGTTATATGTCTCATGATAGCTTCTCAATCTTACAAAGATATTTTATTTCAAGAAATCCTGTCAAGGTAATGTTTCATATCAACTATTTTTCCACTTAAAATGATAAAAAGCCTTTATCTTCTGTAATCTACAAAAGGATAAATAAATGTTCTGATTTGAAAAACTGGGATGTTTCAAAGCTGAGACTGCAAAGTATCTAATTCACATTTAAATATAGTGCTTTAGAAATTTGAATATGAACATAAAGGCTCATTTTGTATCATTTGTAGTTAATCCCAAAAGTATACAGCCCCGATTTATTTTCACAAATAGCTAGAATTATTGCTAGTACTTCTAGATTTTAAAAATTATATACATATTATTTTAAAATAGATGTATTTTAAATATATATGTAACTGAATCACTTTACTGTACACCTGAAACACACTGTAAATCAGCTATTCTTCAATTAAAAAAATAACACAAATTGTTTTATTCCAACCACATGAACCTCGGTGAGAAACAATTTTATATTGAGTCTCCAAAGCAATAAAATCAATAATATTAAAAATAATATTTTACCATGTACTTGTATAAATGATACGAAGTAGTTTCTTTCTTCCAGTTTTATTGATATATAATTAACATACAGCACTGTATAAGTTTAAGTTGTACAAAAAAAATGATTTAAAATACATACATTATGAAATGATCAAAGTTTAGTGAATATCCATTGTCTCATATAGATATAAAATTAAAGAAACAAGAAAAAAAAATTTGCTGTGATGAGAACTTTTAAGACCTACTCTTAACAACTTTCATATATAACACACAGCAGTGTTAATTATATTTATCATGTTGTACATTACATCCCTAGTACTTTATAACTGGACGTTTGTACATTCTGACTACCTTCATCCAATTCCTCCTGCCACCACGCCCCACCTGTTAACCACAAATCTAATTTCTTTTTATATGAATTTAAGTAAAATTGGCCTACAACACTCTATCAGTTCCTGTTACACAACATAGTAATTTGATATTTCTATACAATTCAAAATGAGCATCACAATAAGTCTAAATACCACACCTGTCACTATACAAAGATATTATACAATTATTGACTAGATTCACTACTCTGTACATTTAATACCCATGACTCATTTATTTTGCAACTGGAATTTTGACCTCTTAATCTCCCTCACCTATTTCTCTCCTCCTCTTACCCTGCCGCTCTATGGAAACTGCGGGTTTGTTCTCTGTATCTATGACACTGTTTCTGTTTTGTTATGTTTGTTCTTTTGTTTTTTACATTCCACATATAAGTGAAATAATACAAAGTTTGTCTTTTCCTGTCTCACTTATTTCACTTAGCATAATACCCTCTAGACCCATCCATGCTGTTGCTAATGGCAGGGTTTCATTCTCTTTTATGACTGATTAATATTCCACTGTGTATATACACTATATGTTCTTTATCCATTAATTTATTAATGAGCACTTAGGTTGCTTCCATATCTTGGCTACTGTAAATAACACTGCAATGAACATGTTTTTTCAAATTATTGTTTCTGTTTACTACTTTACTTTATATTTGCCTTTACCAATGAGACTTTTCACTTTACATATTTCTAGTTGTGGGCTTTTCTTTTCTGCTTAGAGAATTCCCTTTAACATCTGTTGTAAAGCTGCTTTCATGGCCCTCAACTCTTAACTTTTGTTTGTCTGTAAAGCTTTTGATTTCTCCTTCAAATCTGAATGATTGCCTTGCTATTAAAGCCTAACATTCTGGGGCTCATCTTCCCATGAAGGACTCCTGCGCTAGGAAGGTTGATGGGGACTCAGACCCCACACTTCTTTGGGAGAACCGCTGCAAGTGTAATAAACCTCCTGTTTGTGGGTCGTCCACTTAGGTGTATGAGTCTGGACTGTACCACATCTCTGCCCTTCCTACCTACCTGGTTGTGGTTCCTTCTTTATATCTTTAGCTGTATAAGATCTTTTCTGCTAGTCTTCAGGCTTCTTATCAGCAGTTGTTCCACAGGTAGTTGTAATTTTGGTGTGCCCATGGGAGGAGGTGAGCTCAGGGTCTTCCTATTCTACCATTTAGGCCATTCTGGTATATTCGTTCTTTGGTTATGAGGTTTTAGTTTCTAGCCTTATTTACTCATTTTTATTTCATCTTTTCTTTATACTGTTTGTACAAATGTAACAAATATTTCCTTACTTTTGGTTAGATATTTTTAACCTGAGGAGGTGATAGTCTCTGAAAGTTATTATTTACTTAATAGGAATCATAAAGGTGACTTATATATTAAAACTTTACCTACCACAATGAGGCTAATTATTATTATTAAAATGTGTTAAAGTAATCAGTAAACATTATTCAAAACTAAAATATCTGACTGAAATGGATCGTTTCTTTTTTGTCATTTATAAACCTGAATATCATTTGATTGAAGTTTAGTAAAGCAAATAGATCAAGAGCAATAAACTTACATCTGTATAATTTATGCTTTTAAAAATAAATTTATAACAGTAAAGACAAAGGTAATGAGAAGTAATGGAAAGAATTACTGGGAATAGCTTCTGGCCATTACTTAATACTGAAACATTCCTTAAGGTCTGGATGCCTTGGTAACTTGACTAACTTCTACTACCTCCTCCTGAGATCAGTAGGAAGAAGGGCTGCAACTTCATAGCTATTTGGGGGTTAACTGATACACGAAGAGGAGAAAATACAGTCTGATTTAATGAAATCATTTTGCTGCTTGAGCTGATACCCTGCCAGACCCCCAGACTATCTACCTTCTCACATAAGTGATTTGCAGGAGTACATGTGTTTCTTCATCTTACTTTTGTCAGTGTTAATATGCTGGTACACTCTCTTGCTTCTTGCATCCTAAATGACCCACCCAATGTTGAAGGAAAGAGTATTGGACTTCATGTGAATAGATAACTTCCGATGTACTTGCTTGGACTTCGGCATTATTTAGCCCTCCAACGTTATGCTCTGGCAGCTATGTTGGTAAACTATGTTGCTTGGGTTGGCAGAGGGAGGACGTTATGGCTGTGATGGTAACAGCAAAACAAAGGTCCCACAGTAACTGATCCCTAAGCTATTTCCCAGACCTGAAATGTAATTCTATCTGTGTTGGATGACTGGTAATGTTATGTGAAAGCCATAAATTTTTAAATGCTTTAAGGATAGTATCTTCATAATCAAACCAGAGTTATACAGATGTAAAATAAAACAGGATACTGTGGCTTACAGCATTAAACAACAGAAAAAGAATCAGGAAAGGTGCCTGAAAGCCATGTGTTAGACTGAGGGTTCCTCCACATAATAGTTGCATTACTTTTGGGAAATAACTTTGAGCCTCATTATTGTCATCTCTAAAAGAATAGCAAAATAAGTTTCATAAGTAAGTCTTTTGTGTTGGGAAAAAAATGAGGGCTAGTACAAAGACTAGCATCTAACAGTTGTACATTTGTGTATATGTGTGTGTGTGTGTGTGTGTGTGTGTGTGTGTATAATGTCCTTGTAAAACTGAATAGTTATGTATTATTGTATTCTGAGGAAAACATACTTATTAATTTAGTATTTCTAGTTATCTATTGAGATTGATGATTCTAAGACATTATTCTTTCAACAGCTCATTAGAATCAAAGCGACAAAATTATCCACAATGATTTAGCCTTGTGTTTATGTGTGATTGGATGTTCATGTTACCCATGGAGCAGTTCAAAGCCCAAGATTATCCATAGAAGGGCATGTCAGTCAGGAGTGGCACTGCCATCACTGTATCTCCCTTCCCCTCCTATTCCAATCTCTGTTTCTCCATCATTTCAACAATATGAGAGTCACAACATAGAGGTGGACGTGTACTAGGCTTCTGGAAGTGGATCCCAGGTTTTTTATTTCACAAAGCATAAAAAATTAGAATACATGACATAACGTTATCACAATTATCAAAAAAGGTTATTTTAAAGAGACCTTTAAAGATATGCGATATTTTAATATTTTGAAAATATATTTAAAATAAACATACTTTAATAAGTATATTTTTAAATGTTAACAGGAGATGCTGTCAAAGAGTAAAGCATCATCTCTTAAAACTGACTAAATAAGTGGTTAGAAGTATCTCACTATGTTTTTCTCATTTTTCTCTTTCATAGTGGACTGGTGAAAATTTGCCAAATGGCAGCATTTGGGAACCACTATTTTATTGTGCTATTCAAATTAATAATAGATATTTCAAAAAATATATATGTTACAGAGCCAAATACACAGTCTAAAAATAGAAATAGTCATCAAAGCTGATTTTTCCACTTAATTGAATCTGGAATATATTTAATTAATGTAATAAAAACAGATTTTCAAAGTGTCTTATAGTGAAACATAATGTTCTTTCTGTAGTGTGATTCTAGGGTGTGGAGTCCTGTTTCCTCGGTTAACAGATTGTTTGCTTCAACAACTCTATGTTCTTATATTGGACTGAACCGTCATCTCAGTTGAAGATATTAAAATATCTGAATGGATACGTGCACTTTAGTTTTTTCCCTGTCATTATCTACGTTCTAGTCTCCTAACAGCCTGGGTAAATACAACCCCCATACATTTGAATAGTATCAAAATAAACGGTGTATAAAGATAGGATTTCTACACATAAGCCTACTGACCTCATGTGACCTTTTTTCCCTTTGATATCTCTTTTAATCGGACCACCTGAAAAGAAGCAAACACCATATGAAGCTGGGAAAGATTACTTCCCCTCTCCTTGCATCTTTTATCTCCTTGCGGAAAATTAAGCTGTTCCATGTTATCCCTGTACAGTAAGCAAGTCATTTTAATAATAGAAAAATGAATGTTGAGTTTAGCAATTGCTTTAATTAAAAGGTGATCACCAGAGGGTTGATTTCCTACCTGGTTGTTGACTTAGAAACAGAAAATAATTGGCACATTAAAACCAGCATGAGCGACGCCACTCAGGACATAGAAGCTGTTGACAATTAGAAAGTAATAACATAGTAAAATAATTTACATTTATATAGGGGACTCCATATTTATGTCTATTTCCAGTTATTAGCATTCCAGAGCTTAGCAAAGACATCACCTTGAACTTTCTTCCTTGTCATTACCCATTCTCTTTCTCTGACAATTGATGAGCTTGCCAATCTCGTTAAAATGTCAAATACATAATTTGCAGAGGTTCTAACTTGCCAGCCCCTGGATAACAGCAAAGCAATGGTCTAACACAAACCTGGCACAGAGCTAATGAAAAACTTGTTTTATAAACCAGGTCACTGGCCTGTCACCCTCCTTGAAGTCTGTACTAGCTTGAGGTAAAACTGTAAAATTAAAAGATGGAGATAGGATTAGGTGATCTTTTAAGGCTCTCCTAAACTGTGTTTCTCTATTCCTATAGTTGTATTGGATCCTCTTCTCCCTACTCCTAAAGATACACTCTTTTTTCCTAATGATTTCCCCTGTTATCTCCTTTATGTATTCAGAATGGTTACACTTTCTATCAATCACAGTTAACTAATAATTCAGGATCTTTAGGAGATTTTCAAGGTTTACTTCTATAGAACAAGAATATAATATATATATTTTTAAAGTTGTTGTTGTTTCTTTTGTTTTATTTCTGGTGGGGTAGATTGATGAATACAAGTAGGCGTGGGCAGAGGGTGAAAGTAAACCTTAAAGAGGATTTTGGCAAAAGAAGAAGGCAGGGGAGAAGTTTACTGCCTTCGGAGTTGACCCTTGGAAGTGCTTGGGGAGAGAAAAGCCCACTGCCCAGGCACTACTGCAGAAACCCAGAACATGCTCAGGAACTAAGATATTGTCTGGAAGCCATCTAGCCTTCCTTTCTACAAGAACTTTCCTCTCTGGCACCCAAAATCTTCTTACAAGCACATAACCTAGGGACTATTCAGCATGAATACTGCCTGTCAGTTCTACAATATTTTGCTTAGTCCCACAAAAGCTCTAGGACCTCATAAGTTTGGGAGAAGACTGGTCTGCATTTCTAGTCTGGTGGTATTGGGGAAGGCCCCTGGAAGGATCTTTGACGAACAAGATATGGACACCCATTAGTGACAGCCTCATTACCATGTACAGCCACATCAACAAAGATATACTAGGGATAGAGTATAAAGTCACAACATTTTTTAAGACAGGGGACTTCAAAGAAATATAATGCTCTTTCAAGCTAAGGTCCTGGACCCCACTTCAGTAGCAGTTACTCATCTCTGCCATTTGGAGGAAAGCTTTAAAGTGCTAAATTAGGCAGTTACTTAAATTATAAAAGATTTATATTCAACAAGTTAAAAGAGCTGTTGTTAATTAAGAATTTGAACGTGAAGTATTCATGCTTCCAAGTTGAAGAGGGGCAGGGAAAAATTACTAGGCATGCAGGAGAAGATTTTCTTTGAAAGCCTATGTAGGCAGGCTATTGTTAACACACAACACTGTCAAGTAAGCAAAACGGTTTCTGACACAAGTCTGAGATTTGGGGACAGATACCAGTCCTTATTGAAATAGACTAGTGAGGACAGATGACAATCCAAGAAAAACAAACAAAAATCAAAACCCAACAAAATATATCTTATATTCCTTCTTATCAGAGCAATTCAAGAAGCAACAATGCATGTAAAAGAGCCCTAATTTACCTATAGAAAGAATAAAGAGGGCTAATAAGAGTTTCAGTGAAAACATTTTCAATGATATGCAAATCTTTAATATATAGATAAAAGCTGATTGTTCTTCTGCATGTTTTTCCCCTAAAATTTAAGAGCAAACCCTCAGAAAAATAAAATTAAAATACAGAATATGAACTGCAAGGTAATAAGATTTATTTCCCTGATGCATTTTAGCATTCGATTGTTAATAATCACATAACAGGAATTTAAAATAGAAAATGAAAAAGCACATCAAACACAAAATAAGCATGTATCTAATTTTTTTAGAATGTTAGTGTGAGATAATTATGTAATGTATCATCTCATATGCATAAAAAACAAAATAGAAATGACAGAAAATTCAAATCTGATTACTCATTTTAACACATTAATATTTATAATCACAAGGGCATCTTTCTTAAGATTCTAGATTAGCTTGGGTTCTAAGATTCCAACTATTTCTAATTTTAAAAGCAATTATATGACTTCAGCAACCTATGCTGGCAGAAGCAAGCATGATCAACATTAATGTTCTTGAATACAGAAAACATGCTCTGAAAATGACAGTAAGAGCTTCTTATTTGTAGCTTAAAGGGGTTCTATAGACCTCTAGGAATCTGTTTTCACAATCCTGCCTGCAATAAAGGTCAGATTCCCCAATCATAATTGAAGAGACCACTTATCCCATGTTCAACAAGGCAACATGAATTAATAACATTAGACATGCAGGGTTAACAATAAAAGACCACTTCACATTCCGTATCACACAAGGAACCAAATATTCTTTCAAATAGCAAGAATAATTGAAAACTAAGCCACTACGTAATCTAACATTACTCCTTACACTTTGCTGTCTAATCACCATGACACTATAATATGTGACATGTTATCATTTCCCAGCACCCACATCCTATGTGTCGGGCACATTTTCATTTGTAAGATACTTGACTGAACACATTTTGAATATCAGGTGTTAACTTCCTAGGTCAATTCAGCCCTAAAAACATCAAGTGCCGTATTCTCAGTGCCCTCAGCCAGATTTCTCTTTGCCATTCAATGCAACTCAAAGATTCTCCTTCTACATTGATAGCTGCTTATTTTTTAGCTGGCAACTAAATACTAATGCATGGGATCAGGCAGAGTAGGTCAACAAGAACTTACTCTTTAACTATTCAGTAAATATATATTAAGTTTTTTTCTTTAACAATAAATATCCTAGAAATAGCTTTGTGGATTAAAATATTAGACCAATATGGCAGATTTTGTCATCTTTTTTCCTACGATGGATTATTTGTTCTATTTCAGGCATTTCAGAAATGCTGCAGCCTTTAAAGCAGTACAAAATGAGTGATGATAATTATGGAATTAAAGTCAAACTACTTAGATTCCAATCTTTCCTACATCATTTATTAAGTACTGCTCCTGGGCATGTTATTTAATTTCTCTGTGTATCAGTTTCTTCCTCTCTTAAATAAGAATAGGCCATACCTCACAGTGTTAAGAATTTTATTTGAGTTGATAACTTGAAGTGTATTTTCTTGAAACAAAATAAGGATTTTTAAGGATTTTTAAGGATTGTCACCTATTATTCAGCAAAAATCTTTTACCTTTAATTTTCATAAATTAAAAAAAATATGAAAGCATAATTTTAGGTATATAATTCCATCTGCATTTTAACTTTCAAGCATGTTACTTATAGTTGTTACCAACTTACAAGAGAAAATGTGAAAATAAAACCAGTTTGCAGCTCATAAACACACAAAATCCTTAAATGTGCAGTTATTTTTATACAGTAGATAAAACTCCTGTTACTTTAAGTATATATTTTGATCTTAATTTTCTTCTAGTATGTTTTGAAATAATGGAAATCACCCAAACACAAGACCAGACAGAAAGACAAATTTTAGGGAAAAAAAAGCAACATACAATATCTATGTGATAATATAAAGCATGAGAACCTATGCATAATAGAGGTTCCAGAAAGAGAAGAGAGAGGCAAAGGGATTGGTAATGTATTTGAAGAAATTATGGCTGAGAACTTTCCAAACCTAAAGAAGGAAACAGATATACAGGTACAGGAAGCACAAAAGGCTCCAAACAAGATACAAACAGACCCACACCAAGACATTTCATGATTAAAAAGGCAAAATTTTAAGATAAAGAGGATTCTAAAGGAAGCAAAGAAAAATAAGTCAGTTACAAGGAAACTCTCATAAGGCTATCAGCTGATTTCTCTGCAAAAACTTCACAGGCCAGAAGGGAGTGGCATGATATATTCAAACTCCTGAAAGAAAATAATCTGCAAACTAGGATACTCTACCCAGCAAGATTATCATTTAGAAAAGAAAAAGATGTAAAGAATTTCTCAGACAAGCAAAAACTATGAGTACAATAATGCTAAACCTAACCTAAAAGAAATATTGAAAGGTCTTCTCTAAATAGAAAAGAAGAACCTACAGACAAGGGAAAATCACAATAGAAAAGACAAATATATAAAAGATTGACGACCACTTAAATAAGCCAGTATATAGATTAGAAAACAATTAAAAAACTGTAAAAGCAATTATAACTACAGTTAACAGCAAAAGGATAAACATGGAAATGTAAAATAGGACATCAAAATCACAAAATGTGGGAGCAGGGAGTAAAATAAGTGTCGATCTTTTAGACTATGTTTGAACTTACATGACTCTCAGTCTAAAGCAAGTAGCTATAGTTATGGGTTAACATACTTGAAAACCAGGGTAATCACAAATCAAAACATAAAACAGATTCACAAAAACCAAAAAGAAAGGAATTCAAGCATAATTCTAAAAACCACCATACCATAAAAGGAAAAACAAAAAGAAACAGAAATGAACAAAGAACTACAAAATCAACTGGAAACCGAGTTGGAAATACTTACTTACTTCTCAATAATTACCTTAAATGCCAATGGACTAAATGCTCCAATCAAAAGACAAAGAGTGGTAGACTGCAAAAAACAAACACAGAAACAAACAAAAACCCTACAATATGCTGCCTACAAGAGACTCACTTTAGGGTGAAAGACACATAGATTGAAAGTGAGGAGATGGAAAAAGATATTTCATGCAAATGAAAATGAAAAGAAAGTGGGGATAGCAATACCCATATTAGACAAAATAGATTTTAAAACAAAGTCCACAAAAGACAAAGAAGAACACTAAATAATGATAAACGGATCAATATAAGAATAGGATAATACACTTATTAATACATATGTACCCAATATTAGAGAATGTAAATATATAAAACAAATACTGACAGACATAAGGAGAGAAACTGACAGGAACATAATAATAGTAGGAGACTTTAACACCCCACTGATGTCAATAGACAGATCTTCGAGACAGAAAATCATTAAGACAACAGCAGTCTTAAATGACACAACTGACCAATTGGATTTAATTGATATCTACAGGACACTACATTCAAAAAAAAAAACAAAAAAACACTCAGAATACACATTCTTCTCAAGTATTCATAGAATATTCTCCAGGATAGATGACAAACTAGGACACAAAACAAAACTTCAACAAATTTAACAGTATAGAAATTATTTCAAGCATCTTTTCTTACCACAGTGGTATGAAACTAGAAATCAACCACAGAAAGAAAAATAGGAAAAAAAAAAAAAAGGGGGTCAACAATGAAATCAAAGAGGAAATCAGAAAATACCTCAAGACAAATGACAATGAAAACACAACCTTAAAAAAAAAAATCTATGGGATGCAGCAAAAGCAGTCCCAACAGGGAATTTCATAGCGATACAGGCCTTCCTCAAGAAACAAGAAAAATCTAAAATAAACATCTTAACCTACTTAATTCTAACTTCTAAAATAATTAGAAAAAGAACAAACAAAACCCAAAGTCAGCAGAAAGATGGACGTAATAAACATCAGAGAGAAAATACATTAGAGATAAAATAATAGAGAACATATATAAAACCAAAAGCGGTTTTTTGTTTTTGTTTTTTTTTAAGATAAACAAAATCAACAAACCTCTAGCCAGGCTAAGAAGAAAAGAAAGAGGGCCCAGATAAATACAATAAGAAATGAGAGAGGATAAATAACAACTGATACCACAGAAATCAAAAAAAAAAAAAAAAACCTCATAAGAGAATACTATGAACAGTTATATGCCCAAAAAATTGGACAACATAGAAGAATGGACAGCTTTTCAGAAGCATATAGCCTGCCAAAACTGAGTCAAGAAGAAACCAGTAATTTGAAGAGACTGATCACTGGATGTGAAACAGAATCTGTTAAAAAAAAAAAAAAAAATCCCTGCAAATGTCCAGGATTGAATGCCTTCACAAGGTAATTCTACCAAACATGCAGAGAAGAACTTATATCAATATTTCTCAAACTCTTCCAAAAGATTGAAGAGGAGGAAACACTCCCAAATTCATTCTATGAAGCCACCATCACCCTGATACCACAACCAGATAAAGACACTACCAAAAAAGAAAATTACAGGGCAATATATTTGATGAATATAGATGTAAAAGTTCTCAACCAACTATTAGCAAACTGAACCCAACAATATATAAAAAGAATCATACACGATGATCAAGTTGGATTTATTCCAGGGTTGCAAGGATGGTTCAACATACAAAAATCAATTGATGTGATACACCACATTAACAAATAGAAAGGCAAAAAACACATGATCATCTCAAAAGACACAGAAAAAGCGTTTGATAAAAATCCCACATCCATTTATGATAGTCACCAAAGTGGGGGAACATATCCCAACATAATAAAAGCTGTTTACAGCAAACCCACAGCCAACATAACACTGAACTGTGAAAAAGCTTAAAGACTTCCTACTAAGTTGAGGAAAAAGACAAGGATGCCCATTCTCACCACTTCTAATTAGCACTGTATTAGAAGTCCTAGGCACAGCAATCAGGTAAGAAAAAAAAAAAAAAGGTATCCAAACTGGACGGGAAGAGGTAAAATTGTCACTATTTTCAGGTGGCATGATACTCTATATAGAAAACCCTAAAGACTCCACACAAAAATATTAGAACTAATAAATGAACTCAGCAAGACAGCAGGATGCCTGGCTAATATACAGAAATCTGTTGCATTTCTGTACACTAACAATGAAATATCAGAAAGTTAAAAAAAAATCCTGTTTAAAATTGCATCAAAAAATAAAATATCTAGGAATAAACTTAACCAAGGTGGTAAAAGATCTATACACTAACAACCATAAAACACTGGAAGAGAAAACTGAACATACTTCAGAGACATGGAAAGATAACCCATGCTCTTGGACTGGAGAAATTAATATTGTTAAAATGGCCATACTACTCAAAGTAATCTACAGACTTAATGCTACCCCTATCAAATTACCCATGCCATTTTTCGCACAACTACAACAAAGAATCCTAAAATGTATGTGGAACCACAAAAGACCCAAATTGCCAAAGCAATCCTGAAGAAAAAGAACAAAGCTGGAGGCATAACCTGCCCAGACTTCAGACAATACTACAAAACTACAATAATCAAAACAGTGGGGTACTGCCACAAAACCAGACATATAGATCAGTGAAGAGTATAGAGAGCCCAGAAATAAACCCACACACCTTTGGGCAATTAATCTATGACAAAGGAGGCAAGAACAATACAATGGAGAAAATGTAGTCTCTCCTGCAAGTGTTGTTGGAAAACCTGGACAGCCACATGAAAAGCAATGAAATTAGTCCACTCCCTCACACCATATACAAAAATAAACTCAAAACGGTTAAAAGACCTAAATATAAGCCATGATACCACAAAACTCCTAGAAGAGAACATGGACAAAACATACTCTAACATGAATCATAGCAATATTTTATTAGATCATTCTCCCCAGGCAAAATAATTTAAAGCAAAAATAAACAAATGGGACCTAATCAAACTTAAAATCTTTTGCACAGGAAAGAAAATCAACAACAGAATGAAAAGACAACCCATGGAACGGGAGAAAATATTTGCAAATTATGCGGCTGACAAGAGGTTAATATCCAAAATATAGAAAGAGCTCATACAACTCAAGAGCAAAACAACAACAAAAAACAGCTCAATCAAAATATGGACAGAATGCCTAAATAAACATCTCTTCAAAGATGACATACAGCTGGGCAACAGGCATAGGAAAAGATGCTCAACACTGTTAATTATTAGAGAAATGCTGATCAGAACTACAATGGGGTATCACCTCACACCAGTCAAAATGGTCGTCATCAAAATGTCTAAACAATAAATGCTGGAGAGATTGTGGAGAAAAGGGAACCCTTCTACACTGTTGGTGGGAATGTAAATTGGAACAGCCACTATGGAAAACCGTATGGAGGTTCCTTAAAGAACTGAAAAATAGAGATATCATATGATCCAGCAATCCCACTCCCGGGCTCATATCCAGAAAAAAATGAAAACTCTAATTTGAAAAGATACATGCACTTCAACGTTCAAAGCAGTGTTATTTACAACAGCCAAGACATGGGAACAACCCAAGTGGCCATCAACAGATGACTGGCTTAAGAAGATGTGAGATAGATATATATATATATATCACACACAAACATAGTGGAATATTCACCATAAAAAAGAATAAAATATTGCCATTTGCAGCAGCATAGAAGGACCTAGAGGATTTCATACTAAGTGAATTAAGTCAGACAAAGAAAAATATCACATGATATCACTTACATGTGGAATCTAAAAGATAATACAAATGAAAAACTTACTTACAAAACACAAACAGACTCTCAGACATAGAAAACAAGCATATGGTTACTATACAGGAAAGAGGGAAAGGGATAAATAGGAGTATGGGATTAACGGATACAAACTATTATCCATAAAATAGATAAGCAACAAGGATTTACTGTATAGCAGAGGGAACTGTATTCAATAAACTGCAATAACCTATAATTGAAAATAATCTGAAAGAAATATATATAACTGAATCACTTTGCTGTACACCTGAAACTAACACAACATTGTAAATCAATTATACTTCAATTAAAAAAAGAAATGTGTACACACAAAATTATCTGCACATAGCATGCATTTATAAGGGTTAAATGATTAGGCATACATACAACTACAAACAAAGAATGACATCCTCAGAAGTCATCAAACTTAACTACTCTGAGGACACAAATGCAACTTTTAGAGAAATACTTCTTAAAAAATATATGCTGACTTCTTCCAGTATGACTGGCCTTTTGTTTTGGTGCTACAGGAAACAAAAAGGTGAATAAGACATGATTCCTGCCTTCTAACAACTTCTACTTTGACTTTAGGTCATGAACTCTTTGAGGTCAGACTGTGCTATTAATCTCTGTATACTAACACTGAAGAATGCAGTGTTCAAAACAGGCACTAAATAAGTATATAGTAAATGAACCTAGTAGAGGGAAAGGGAAGGTGAGCCAAATACATAAACACAGATCTTCACAGCACATCATTAACAATCCAGTCCGACCCATGAGTTCCCAAGAAATAGAAACTCTGTTTAAAAAAACTCGACACTTGTCTACACAAATGTCACAAAAATAGACTTTGCTAAAATGAGGAAATGTGGACTACTAAAATTAAGGACACAGGTGGGAGAATAACCAACTTAGATGACAAGATAAGTGGAACCCCCTTTGTGGAAGCTTGAATAGGAAGGCTTTACCCTCTGGAGACGTGTTTCACAGGGCTTTCTAATGGGTAAACAGCCTCAGGCTGTCTATAGGACATAGTGGGTCCCAAATGCCAGATGCTGGCTGTGTTCTCTGGTCCTCAGTGAAATGAAAAAAATGTGGACAATGTAGAAAATTTTTCATAAAATTAAATGTACTTAGCCCAAAGAACAATTATTTTCCTTTAATAAATAAGGAGCCTATAACGTGTTATTAAAATAAAAACAAACTGGCTTTCACAGGTTTTGCACACATTTTTAAACTTCGCAAGTTCCAGAGATGCTTTATCTAACAGGTACTTTAAAAATATGACTAAGAGTGCTGTATGGTTTTTTGAATACTGAAAGGTAGATGGATAGACACTTAACTAGATAAATAGTTGATATGCAAATAGATATATAGACAGATACATGTATATATATACTCTACCATACAAAAATAAAACTGCAAAGTTGAAAATAATAAATGATAAATTATATGTATATGAACATATAAACTAGTCAAGAGCATCTCATTTCTTATGTAGTTAAATAAATGTTACACTTAAAGTACATCCTTTTCCATTGGAGTCTCTTGAGTATCAGTGGTACAGTGACAGACAACATGATTTTGGATCTCAATTTCACTACCATCCTTATTTTATTTAACTTTCTCTTTGACTTTCTTCTCTCATCTGCAAAAATCATATTTTTTAAAAAATCCTGATAGATAATAATCATTTTGATGATAAATATATGGAATAGTATATGGAGTTAACATCAGTTAAATATGTATTTTCACTTAAGAACATTGAGAGCTATGGACTGAAAAAATAAATTTGATAAACCATGAGGCCAAAAGAGAAGGAAAAGCCACTTGTGGGAAAGCTTCACATTATGAATTATTTATAATCTAACTTTATTATTTTTATTATCTATGCTACAGATTTATCAAAAAGTAAAAATTAAAGTTATAAAAATTTCATACTTCATTGCTATTTTTGTCCACCTTTTAATTCAAAAACTTATTTTTAGCCTAACTTTCTCTTTGCTATGTGAAACTGTCTAACACCTCCTCCATCTACTTGCGTTTATCACCTGTGAAAAGGGCTGTAAGATATTTCCTTCAGTTAAAAAAAATTCAATTTGTAATTTGAAAAAGAACCCATAATTGGATATTTTGTGTGTGGTTTTGCTAGCAGTAATGTTTAGTTCTGGAACTTACATTTTAGCCAACCAGATTCTATGGACTACAACCAAACACAGCATTTGTGTTCTATGCATATGGCTTCTTCTGAGTTCTATAGTTTAAAGCACAATAGTATATTGTTACAAATTTGCTAATAATCAAGGTCTAAATAATTATTTTCATTTTGTTTCTGAATTATTAATTACCATTAATTTATCTTTCAATAAAGTATTTCAGAAATCTTGTTAAATTCTGCTTAACCTACAATTCCTTTCTGTTTGTTTTCCTTATTAGGAAGGGAATAACTAAATTATAAAATTGGGGTCTCTATTGCCATATCCTGATAACATAGGGGATGTATGTGTCTGTGATGCTTTAACAAATAGTTAAATTAAGTTAGAACTGTAAAAGGAATCTTCTTTTAGAGTGCTTTTTTTTTTTCCCAGTATCAGCAACTTAAAATATCCCATTTTTGAAAATGCTCACTTGGAACAATCTGAGTTTTATTTTGACCAACCAAGTGCCATGGAAACGTCACAACAGTGGGACTTCTACTTGCTAAGTCCGGTTTCTTGCACTCACTGAAATCAGAGGGACAATTAAAGTTTCAGTGGCTGAAAATTATCCACTAATTAGAACTAGAAGCAAGAAGCCATGAAGTACAGGTGATAACCATAAATCAGAACAATTACTCTGTCTAGAAAAGCAACATGATCTAATCAGAGTCACCATACCAGCTGCTCATTTAATCTGGGGTTGCATGTTGTTTTTTACTCCTTGTGAAAAACCCTGCTGAAGGAGCTTGAATCTGACAAATATATATTCTTCAGAATTATTCATTACTTCAAGGAGGTATTGGTATGCTGATGTTTGTTATTTTTACAGAAATTGTGGATTTGAAGAGAAAAAATTGACATTCAAAATGTGAAATTCCCTAACTATAATGCCACATTTTAACCTAGGATCAATATAGCACTTAAATTGGAAAAGACACTGAACTATGTATCTTTTCTTGTGATTGATATTGATTGAAATTAATTTATTATATACATGTTGTCATTTTGTTTTAATACTGGCTTTGGGATATATATTAAGCTCTTATAAGTGGAATTATTTTATAATGAAAAAATTAATATTTCTTAAATTATTTTAAATTCCTTACTTCTTCAGAGATTCCAGTGTACTTTAAGTAGGAAAATAACTATGTTAAATGTGTACATAGTAATAGCAACGTGCAATAATTATATATGAATGCTGTATCTTCTTGTAATATGGTAATTTTATCACCCATTATTTCTAGAGTTTAGAGGTACAAAGTATTCTATAGGACTTTAGAGGGGTTACATACAACCTAATGCTCTCAAAAACATTATGTTTGTAGAGAAAATTAGATGCTTACAAAAATAACAACAATGTAGGGTTAAAAGTGATAAGGATTATTAAAGACAATAATAAAGCAAATAAAAGGTCAGAAACTTTCAACAATCTGATTTTACATACAGTATGGAATTACAATTATATACAATAATATTCCTTATTATATATACAATACATAACAATTCCTTATTGTATATGTGATATAACTACCATCATTGTTATAAAATGTTATTTTCTGTCCTTAACTAGGTTTTGAATGTTATCTACTATTTTCACCTCCTGTTAAAATTTCCCGTAGATTCCCGTAGTCCTAAGCTATTGGAATGTAAAGATGAATAAAATATGGTTTCTTCCATCAAATAACTTACAATCTAAGAGAATTATAGATATAAACAAACAATTACAATATTGAACATTGACAGCAAAATAGAAGTGTGTACAAAGAACTGTGAGAGCTCATGGGAAGGAGTACTTAACTCTCCCAGCACAAGGCAGAAAAGCTTTCTAAACAATTTATGCAGAAATTTTAAAAATTAGTAGTATTGCCCAAGTAGAATAGGTTGGGGGGACATTAAGAAATATAATATAAACAGCTCCTATACAGATATTGAAAGATGTGTATTACTCATTCTCAGAAGAGCTACGAAGTTTGGTATAGTCAGAGCATAGATATGCAAAGAGGAAATTAGGAGATAAGCCCCAAAACACAGAGTAAAAAAATAATGTTTTACAACATTTTGACAGTTGTATCTTACATACAATAAGAAGCCCTTACAAATCTAAAATAATTGAGTTCAAAAACAGATTTGCATTATAGAAACATCACCTGACAACTCATGGAGTGGATGGGAAGCAGAGAAACTGGAGACAGAGAGAGAAAAAATAGGTTGGAAATATGTGGGGACAATCTGGATAGTGCGCATAACTCTGAGTCATAATAATGGACAAGTGATAAGAAGTTTTAATGCCAGAAAAACAAAATTTATTATAAAACGGAGTACTTGTTGAATCTAGCATTTGCAAAGACACTGATGAACAATCTGCATTTATACAGTCACTGGTCTTCTGAATGGTAGACGTGGGGCCAGAGAATAGGAGATATGAAGAAGAGACCATGGAGAGGAAGAGTGGGCAGGATTGAGAATTTAATTATGTATGAGAGATAGTATGTTAAAGTTGAAATCAGCCAAATAACTAATTTTCAAATGAGGATAATTATGCTTTTAATAAGATTTCGGAATCCACAAGGAAGAAAGTTTTCTAAGGGAAGAAAAAAGGTTTTGTTTTATACATATACTGATCAGAACTTAGTTGAAAACTTAAGTCTTGTACTGAAGGTAAAGAAAGGGCTGAGGACATTCATGGTAGTCATTTGAATGAAGAGATAGTTTAACCATGATTAAGAATGAATTGGCAGTCTAAAGGTACAAATGCCTGCTTATATAATGTCACGGGGATGTAATCAAACTAGTGTAATGTTATATGTCAATTATGTCCCAACAAAACAAAAAGAATGAATTCACTTCGGGAGACAGTGCATAAATGAGGGGGTAATCTAAAGAGAAGCCTTTTGTCATGTCGATATTTACAGAGTTGGTAACAAAAGAGGAGTGTGGGAAGAGAATGACAAATCAGAGCTGACCAAAATATGATATTGTGGGACCCAAGGAAGCACAAAGTTTCAGAGTGGGCTGCTTCTGCTTCAGATGTTCCAAAGGTACCAACAAGACTAAGAAAAATGTTGTATTTAATGTCTGGAGGTTACTAGTGATTTTCCAAGGGAGTACTTGCATTTCATCAGCTGGAGTGGGACTTGGAGAGGAATAGATTCTGGGGGAATAGTTAAAGGAGAGAAGACAAAAAAATGGAGTTAGTAAATCCAAACCATTTTTTGAGAAAACCAGTAATGAAAGAATGAAACAGAACAAGACATTTCAGAGGACTCTGCTTCTTGAAATGGGAAATCCACTTCATATGTGCCACTTATAGAGAGGGGAATTGAAGAAGGTAGCTTACTCCAAAATGGCAGCAACTCATTGTTTACTGGAGTGAATGCAAAAGAAGGGAAACACCAAGGCATTATTAATTAGTACATTTAGTGGCTAACTTCTTGTAAGATTTACAAGAAGAAAATGAGACAGAGGAAAATATAAAGAATGACAAAGACCCAGAGTCTCTGACTCCATTTTGGTACACACCATGAAGACAATCTCGTACTATTCCTTTTGTAAACAGAAGGCATTATATCACCCAAACTCAAATTTTTACGATACACTAAATCCTTTTGTCTTGATATTATTTTAACACATAAAACCTTGGTATCCAATGTGTGGTTCATATACCAGGACATTAGCATCATCGGGCAGCTTGTTAGAAATGCAGAACCTTAGGTTCCACTCCAGGCTAACTGAATTATCAGCTGAACTTTTAAAAGATCTACAGGTAATTAATATGCCCATTAAATTATGAGAAGCACTTATTTACAACATATTAAGGTAAATAATATATTACCATTTGCATATGTGTAGCTGATGATTTTGCTATCTGTTAATTTATTATATATAGTCCAGCTGTTTGGAAGAATATCTGTTGGTTAATAAGTCTTTTTTTTTTTTTTTTTGCCAAGAACCAACACAAATTTAATTTGTTCTTAGAAATCAGGGAGATTAAAAACACAATAACGTAACCATACGGAGCTAAAGTTTGAACAAAAATATATGATATATTTTAAAGCAGAACTACAAACATATACAATGAGAACTTTTCTCTGAAAAATAATTACTTGATTAATTTTAGTTTTTATTAAATGGTTCTCCAAGATGACTGAAACCAGACAGACTTTGAAAATTCAGGTGTCAATTACCTGTACATTATACTGCAACACTTCTTTTACTGTGTCCCCTCAAGCTCAAGTGTGGCACATCCACATACATTCTAACAGATTAGTAGCTATGGTTTAGGCTAACAAATAGCACTGTGGTTTACTGCAGCTTACTGAAAAAAAAAATCTCATTCCTTTACCTCTGTTTATTCATAGATTTAAAAACCATTTAAAACCACTTGATATATTATTTTAAATCATTATTCAGTGCTCTAAATTTATAGCTAAGACAACTCAAAACAGAAAGAGAATATTGAGAGAGCATCTGGTTTGTGACGCCCCATGGATGAAGAAAGAAAGACAGGCACAAATTATTTGATGATTCTCTAATTAAAAGGTTGAGTGTAATTTCTCTCACTTTGAATGTTGAGTAGAATTATTGACTTATTTGAACAAAACAGTGAAGTCAAAGTTATATTCTGGGATGTCCAAGGCTAGCTCAGAAGAACTCCTGCACCTTCTGCCTGGGTTTTTTTGGATCACTTTCTTTGGGAGCCCTGATCCATCATGATGGAAGATTCACAGGCAGTTGCTCTGGTTGACAGTCTCTGCAAAGTCCAGCCTACTGTTCATACTGATACCGAGCAGGGCCCTCTGGGGCTCCTGGGCACAAAAGCCTTTCTGTGTCCCCCATTTCTTTGATTACAGGAAATAGGCTCCTTTCAGCCTCCGTGACCTTCCCTGAGTTCCAGTGGGCAGATTCAAGCAGTTGTTAATGACGGAAGGGAGGGCATGCAAGACAAGGGAGAAACAAATAGTCAAGAGAAACAATAGTGCACCTTGGGGCAGGGTTCTGGTTCCCCATGAAGGGATACACACAACAATATCTTTGAGCTGTTTTGCAGCTACTGAAACCCTCACCAGGTGGGAGAAGTTAACTGTATGCTGCCCACAAGCACGGAGACCCCAGACCAGTTGGAACCAGAAGGATGATGATACTGACTCCCACTTACCTCACCACCAACCAATCAGAAGAATGTCCAAGAGCTGATCACACCCTCTTTGAACCATTACTATAAAACTTCTCACTACCCTCTCCACGCTGGGACACACAGTTTTGAGGGCATTGGCCCGCTGTGGCCCCCTTTGCCTGGCAAAGCAATAAAGCTATTCTTTTCTATTTCACCCAAACCTCTGTCCCTGAGATTTACTTTGGTATTGGGGTTCAGAGGTCAGATTCGGCTTCACTACCCACCAAAGCACTAGACATAAGTGAAACCATCTTATAGACTCCAGATCAGTCATCTTCCAGGTGAATACCATTGAATGATATTTGTTGATGCCTCATGGAATAGAAGAATCTCCAGCCAAGCCCTGCCCAAATTCTTGACCCCAAAATTCATTAGATAAAGTAATACGGTTGTTGTTTTAAGCCACTAAGTGTTTGGGTAGTGTGTTAAATAGCAAGAGATAAATTAACTGTGGTTCCTCAAGTTACATGTTTTATATATACCATTCTTTCACTCTCTTTATTTTTAATGGAATGAATGTGAGCAATTTTTAATGCTACACAGAGCACTTCATATAGAGCTAGAAATTCATCTTACACACTTGGCTGCATCTTAGGTCAAGTACTATTCAGTAAACATTCACAGAATTGCATATGACAGGTAATATTTCACAATGGTTTTATTCTCAGGCTGGTGGTTTTCTGCTGCTGAATTACTATAAATGAATTAGGATTTGAGAATAATTTTGAAAAGTAGAATCATACATTTTCCATTATGATTAGCTTAATTAGATACAGAACTCAGCCAAGGAAGTATGCAGAGGCTGAAATCCAATATTTTGAAATATAATTACGTTGAAATAAAAATTATATATTTTTCTACACTAAAACAGTCTCAAGTGGCATTAACATAACATACAAAGTGTTTTTGTATTTTATTCTACAATTGCCAGGAATTAGAAAAATCCTACTATCTAAAATAGAAACTGCTCTCTTAAGCACTTGAGGTCTTTGTTCTCCATGGTCTTAGAAGCACATAATAAAATATTAATGATAGTGTATGATGATTAAACAATCATTTTTCTCTAATGAAAGTATTTTTATTAAAACATTATGAGAAATATACCTATTTATAATAGTAAAAGTTAATTCTACTATGTTAGCTAGTTTTGTAGCACATACTAATATGTACAGAATGACTTTTCAATTAAGTATTTTTATCAACTTGCCCCATTCCTGAGAAAGTCTGACTGTAAGATATAGAGCTACTATTGACTCAATCACTTTAATTTTTTTTCTATTTTCTGCCAGTGATGTCGGACAAGATAAAAGAGAAAGGCAGCCTTGCTTAGTGGAAAGAGTACCCTAGTCTTCAAAGTTCACAAGACCATGATTTACCCAGCTCTTGGCCAAATTACTTCATCTCTTTGAGCAACACTTTCCTCACCTATAAAATGAGAATATCATCTCCTTGCAAAGTCCTTGTATTAAGTTAAATAATCTAAGCAAAACAACACCGTTAGCAGCACATGAATAATCAATCAATAGACAGCTATTTATTATTATGAATACTACCACTTCTCTCACAACTATTCTGATTACCACACAGTTTGTTTTGAATTACTCACTAATCTGGGGAAATATACAGTTGCAACATAAGGAAACTACAATATGTTCTGTTTATAATCTCTTAATGATGAATATTTATGTATTACATGTTTTGAATACAAACTCTTTCCTAAATAATTGTGATTATTCTATATTATCTCAGAGGTGATCAAGCCCTTTGCACACACTGACTAATTTCTCATGAAGTTTTTCTTCCAATGCATTATCAGACACCAAAACAGGTAAAGGTTACAATAAGTTATTACTTAAATACATCATTACACATCACCACACATTTGCTAATTCTTAACAACTTGATTGTGTATGCAAATATTCTGAGAGAAATAAATCTAAACACAAGATGAAGAACAAAAGCCTGTCTTTAGCTAGGTGTGACGGGATGTAGGTATTGCTAGAAGACATGTATTATATAGAACAAAAAGCAGAGACAAATTTAAAAACCTGAAAAATCTTGCATCCATTCAAAAGACTATCTGGTCACAACTACTGAAATAATCAGATACCAGCAAAAATAAAACAATAGAACTATTTAAAAGAACTAAAGGTGAGAAATTTGTTCAACACTGATAATATGTAATCACAGATAAATTAACATCTAATATTTAATTAAAATTGCCAGCTGTCAAAGCAACAATGACAGTGTACATCGAAATGCTTTTGAAATATCATAAAGGAATTCTTGTGTAAATAAGTAATATTTTCCAAATACATATTATTCAGTACTTTGAAGGCAATATTAAATGGCATTTATGTATATATAAAGTATATTCTGAAAGCTATGATGATAGGTTTTTATTTAACATCTTTATTGGAGTATAATTGTGTTATAATGGTGTGTTAGTTTCTGCTTTATAACAAAGTGAATCAGTTATACATACGTCCCCATATCTCTTCCCTCTTGCATCTCTCTCCCTCCCCACCCTCCATATCCCACCCCTCTAGGTGGTCACAGAGCACCAAGCTGATCTCCCTGTGCTATGCTACTGCTTCCCACTAGCTATCTACTTTACGTTTGGTAGTGTATATATGTCCATGCCACTCTCTCACTTCATCCCAGCTTACCCTTCCCCCTCCCCGTATTCTCAAGTCCATTCTCTCGTAGGTCTGCATCTTTATTCCCGTCTTGCCCCTAGGTTCTTCATGACCTTTTCTTTTAAATTCCATATATATGTGTTAGCATACAGTATTTGTTTTTCTCTTTCTGACTTACTTCACTCTGTATGACAAACTCTAGGTCCATCCACCTCACTACAAATAACTCAATTTCGTTTCTTTTTATGGTTGAGTAATATTCCATTGTATCTATGTGACTCATCTTCTTTATCCATTCATCTGTTGATGAACACTTAGGTTGCACTTCCATGTCCTGGCTACTGTAAATAGTGCTGCAATGAACACTGTGGTACATGTCTCTTTTTGAATTATGGTTTTCTCAGGGTATATGCCCAGTAGTGGAATTGCTGGGTGGTATATAGTTCTATTTTTAGTTTTTTAAGGAACCTCCATACTGTTCTCCATAGTGGCTGTATCAATTTACATTCCCACCAACGACAGTTATTGTTAATTAAAGCCATTTGTTGAATGAAATATTTTATTGGCAGCCACACATGCTGGAGCCTTTAAAGACCACATACAAAAAAATCTCATTACTCACTATTCAACTTTAGCAAAATACCAATCATTATGTCATGGACAGGACATAATCTATTTTTTTTCTCTATTTTCTTTTCAATCCATTTGTGATAGAACCTAATATAACAGAATAGTTGAGGATACTTGTTTTGATAGAAAATAGCCTTTGATGTGCAATAGAACTGGTATATATAAATCATTTCTAAATAATGTTGCCATACTCATTGTATTAGCACCAGGATTACTGTTTATATTATCCAGTATGTGATCTCTAAAATAATTCAACAACCCACATTTTCTGAAATCATCCAGGAAGGAAAAAGTGTCACAGGTGAATTATCAAAAGTAAGTTCTTTCCTTTAGAATGCTCAACATCACTAACCATTAGAGAAATGCAAATTAAAACTACAATGAGGTATCACCTCACACCAGTCAAAATGGCCATCATCAAAAAATCTACAAACAATAAATGCTGGAGAGGGTGTGGAGAAAAGGGAACCCTCATACACTGTTGGTGGGAATGTAAAATGATACAGCCACTATGGAGAACAGTATGGAGGTTCCTTAAAAAACTAAAACTACAACTACCATACGACCCAGCAATCCCACCACTGGGCATATACCCTGAGAAAACCATAATTCAAGAAGAGTCATGTACCACAATGTTCATTGCAGCTCTGTTTACAATAGCCAGGACATGGAAGCAACCTAAGTGTCCATCAACAGATGAATGTATAAAGAAGATGTGGCACATATATACAATGGAATATCACTCAGCCATAAAAAGAAACGAAACTGAGTTATTTGTAGTGAGGTGGATGGACCTAGAGTTTGTCATACAGAGTGAAGTAAGTCAAAAAGAGAAAAACAAATACCGTATGCTAACACATATATATGGAATTAAAAAAAAAAAAAGTAAATGGTTATGAAGAACCTAGGGGCAGGACAGGAATAAAGATGCAGGTGTAGAGAATGGGCTTGAGGACACGGGGAGGGGGTAGGGTAAGCTGGGACGAAGTGAGAGTGGCATGGACATATATGCACTACCAAATGTAAAATAGATAGCTAGTGGGAAGCAGCCACATAGCACAGGGAGATCAGCTGGGTGCTTTGTGACCACCTAGAGGGGTGGGATACGGAGTGTGGGAGGGAGAAGCAAGAGGGAGGAGATATGGGGATATATGTATATGTATAGCTGAGTCACTTTGTTATAAAGCAGAAACTAACACACCATTGTAAAGGAATTATACTCCAATAAAGATGTTTAAAAAATAAATAAAAATAAAACAGCAAAAAAAAAAGTTCTTTCCTTTAATATATACATTAAATATTTCTAAAATATGTTAAATGCTTAGTTTCTCTCTTTTACAACCATGTTGTACAAGTTCATCTTATTTTTGGTGATGTGTTTGCAGCAGCCCTATTCCTCTGGGCTTCATTCTGCTACTTAAAGGACTACTGAAAGCTAGAGTTATTTGTCCATACAATCAAGGGCTCCACATTGCTATGCTTTGAAATGCCTTATGTCTACTACGGTTTTCTCTCATTTTCTCTTTCAATGCCAGTTTTTATTTCTCAGGGACACATGCCTACCTCTAAGAATTCTCCCACTCACCCTCTTATGAGGCCCTTTTATATTAGTAATATGAGAAAAAAATATGACTGATCTTGTAAGGATTTGCTCAGAACTAAGAATGGGGAGATGCTAAATGACACAAGGAGAGGTTCCTCTGTAAGAACTGGTACTATTAATGGCATGGATTATATAATGTTTGTTTTGGCTACAGAATTCTACCTAGTTTAGGGTTATTGAATGGGTTTGTGATAGTCATAGAGGTAAGAAGGATTTCTGGAAAAATATGCTTGCAGAAAGTTCTGCAATTTTATTAATTTTAGGACATTTGTCACTGATACATAAATATGTATTTAATTTTTCATTGTACCTGGAGGTTTTCTTCCTAGTTGTAATTCTCTTCTTGTCTACTTTTTCTGGTAGAGTTTATCCAGGGTGAAAAGGGAGGGAAAGAAGAAGCTTTTACTTGTCAGATAACTACTGATTGATGTAAATTCACTTTAAAGTTTGGTGGAAATTTGCATAATACCTGGCTTTCCAACAGTTGGATTCAGGATGCCAATGAAAAGACAACACGGCATATTTTTTGCATTCCTATTTAGTTGAAATCTCATGGTAAATTAATTAAAACTATAATTTCTTAAAATTAAAATTTTACTAAATTGAATTTTTCCTCTACTTTGTCAATCCAAGAAGATCTTTTTGGGGACTCTCCAGGTTGCATTATATAGCATCAATTGTACTACGAGCTTCTTGAAAACAGTAATCTTATCTTTCCATGTCTGTAGTCTTAATTTCATGAGTAAATGAATAAAGAGTTTAAGACCTTATAACACATTTCCTTGCTCTGAATAAATTGACACATAAATTTTAAGGTAAGAACACATGGTTTTGTAGAGATTCAAATACCAAAACGAACAGTAATATTAACAAAAGATAAGTCACGAACACTTTAAATTCTCCTACAACTTTCTGAATTCCTGTTGTATTTCTATTTATCTTATAGGTTGTATTGTCTATTTTGAAGCATTTTCCTCATTATTTATACAACATCATCAACATTTACTAAATGTTGTTAAGAACTCATCAACTAGTATGACTTTCTCTAACTTTCTCAATAATCTCTATCTCATATTTGCAGTGGCAAGGTATTATATGTGCACTATTTCATTGTGGCAAAGGCATACATCTAACCAAATTTTACAAGGCCTACATTCAGGTAGTAAACTCAGACCTGAATAATAAAAAAACTGAAAATAGAATGGATAAATTACTATAAAACAAGAAACATATAATGAGCTATTTTGATTTATAATATTCATTTCCATTTCATATAAGCAATCTATCTTAATACATACTACAAAACCTTACATCTGATTTATTACGCAGTACATTTCACATTTGGCTGTTCTAAAATAGAAAGTCAGTATTTGGGTAGTGTAGCAGATCACTTCTATGTAGCAGAGGCAAAATTCAAAAACTTTAAAGGGTCAAAAATAGAAGTTCTACTTGTTCTGTGTTATTGCCTTCAGTACTGCAATCACCATTTGTATAGTAGCAGTCATTTCATCACACTTTGGAGACTTAGAGACAGTTTGTGTACATAGGTTGATTTGCCCGCATTTATGTATGTATGGATATGCTCGCACGGGAAACCTAATTATTAAATCCAACTAACAGAATCTTCTTCTGCATTTTATATGGGTTTATGTAAATATTTATGAAACTATCTTCTAGTCTAAATATACTACAGTTCAGGAGAAAGCAACTGTTTTGATCGCATCCAACAAGCATAGGCTTTTTGCAAGTAGATCTTGTTACCTATTATGTAAAAAAGTAGAGAATAGGTCTCTAGTGTCAGTACTATGAATGCCATTTTACTAAGTAGAAAATATGCCCAAGTGAGATGAATTTATTTGTGTAGCAAATACACTTTATTGGGTATAGTTTAATGTCATTTGATCTTTGTTACAGAGGTGTAAAGTAAGTAGGAGGGCTTACTACTCCATTTTTACTTTAAAGAAACTAAAGCTCACATGAGGTTAAGTAGCTTGGCTTATTTAAATAGCTGATCAGTAGCAGAAGGAGGGCAAAACCCCAGAACTCTAAAATTTAAGTCTTTTGCTCTTTCACGTATCAAGAGGTAATTACAGTTGACCCTTGAACAACACGGGTTTGAATTGTGCTGGTTCACTTATACGTGGATTATTCTCAATAGTAAATACTGCACTGCTACATAATGCAGGGTTGGCTGAACCCATGGATGAGGAACTGTATATATGGAGGGCCGACAGTGAGTTACACATGAATTTTCAATAGCACTAAGGGTCTGTGCCCCAACCTTCACATTGTTCAGGGGTCAACTGTAACAATGAAAGAATGATTCAGAAACCTACTAAAGATTTAGGCCTACAATAATGTAATTCAATTCTTAGCAAAGACAGACAGAAACTTGACTGATTTTATTCCAACTACTTAATTCCTGATTATGAATTTGGTAACAATTCAGTGAATTTAAAGGAATGTTTCTTTATTTAAGATCACTCTAACTTCATTAAAAGATTTTGTATTGTCAATTCTAATAAGACTTTTCTTGTACAGTTTTGACTGCTAATTAAAAAGACTCATAAGAGAACTGGAAATTTTTATTTACCAAAGGAAATTTTAACTGAATCTCGTTTTATTTTGAAATTCTTTTAGGTTAAACAAGACTATACTATTTTAATTTGAAAACATGCAGAAATTTACCTAAGTTATTATCATGACTTGATACCAATCAGAGGATAAAGAGATGTATATATAGAGGTTAGTTGATATATAGAGGTAGTATATCACATACGTCATATATATGCTTATAACAAGTGCTTTGCTGCTGTCTACTTCATAACTTTCAGTGGATTAAAATTTAACTATAGCAACAACAAAAATTAAAAAGTCAAATAAAAACTTAGATTACTTATTATCTCATTTTAAGGGTTGATTCTCAGAGATAGAACATATACTGGGCAAAATGATTTCTATTAGTTACATGCACTTTATTTTAGTGGTCCTCAACAAAGGGAAATTTTAGCATTCATGTGACAGTGGCAATGTCTAGAGACACTCTTGACTGTTAGTACTGGTAAGCTGCTACTGCACGTAGTACGTAGAAGCCAGAGATGCTGCTACATCTTACGATACACAGGACAGTCTTCAATGTCGACCATGTGAAGGTTGAGAAACACTGGTTTATTCAAATAACTCTTATTGTGGGTTACAAGTGAGATGAATTCGCATAGCCTAAATAATTAGACAGGTTTGCTTCAGAGTCAAGGCATGACTTCTAAGCTAAACAGTTATATCCAACTATATGAAGAGTCGTTCCCTGGGAAAATAAACCAGTAATAGTTCCCGCAACACAAATACTGTCTTTTCGATGCACGACCGTATGTACTTTTTCCTTTGGGATTCAATCCACCGTTAGTGCTTTGAGATCTTGCACCAGGTTAGCAACACACAGACTCAAACCAGCTTTTCATTGATTTTAACATGCAGAAGTTAATTTTGAGTTTCTGTGACATATGAAACCAAATATAAAATAACTATAATAAAAGAAAATAATATCCATTGAATATTTTCTCTCATTCTCTTCTGATTTCTTTTATTAGTGAACGTGAAAATAGTAGCCATCTGGACTGGAAAGGAAACAATAACATTTCCCATTTCTAAAAGAAAACAGCAATAACCATAAGCCCGAAGAAATAAAATTCATCACATTTTCTCCCCTATTGCTTGAGCCTAGAGACACACAGACAGTCTGACAAGTCTGAGATATGAACATAAACTTTGATTGCAATTTAAAAAAAAAGTTTATTTTACTTTTTACTTCAGTTCATTAATATTTTTAATTTCCACGCTACCAAAAGCACGATATTCTCTCTTTTTGTCAAAAACAAATTAAACCCTCAGGGAAGGAGAAACACTACACCATGAGAAAAGGTTCCTTCTTCAGCTTGTCAAGGAAAACATTCCTAACTACTGGAATGGTTGACAGCAAATCTCTGCCAGGTAACACACCTATTTGTGACACATTACTATTTTTGAACCGACATGTATCCTTCAGATACTATAATAAATTTTTAAACCAATTAAACTGACAAAAGCTTTTTTCAGTTTATCCTGTTGGTCCCAGAATAATGCAAATTTATTTGCTCCATTTGAGCACTTGAAACTCAATAACATACCAGGAGGACCTAAAAAACACATTAAAAGTAACCTATTACCTAATCTAGCTTTTTAAAAACTTCCATAAAACATTTTTTTATGGTGCTTATTAACTGTTTTCAATAGGTTAGGTGATTGCTATGGTGACGAAACTGAAAAGATGAAGCCTATGATGGATGAGGAATATACAATACACTAATAAACAACTCATTTACTAAATTAGCCACTAATCCTGTCCAATTTGACTCGTTCAAATCCTTGAAAAACAATCCTAATATTCAGCACTTTTTAATCCATACACAAACTTTTTTTTTTTTTTTTTTTTTTTTTTG